>NW_024519752.1:0-1527 GCF_017590135.1 Pyrgilauda ruficollis
CGGCCAGGTGAGAACAGACAGGTGAGAACAGGTGAGAATGGCCAGGTGAGAGCGGCCAGGTGAGAAGTTCAGGTGAGGATTCCAGGTGAGAGTGGCCAGGTAAAGATGGCCAGGTGAGAGCGGCCAGGTGAGAATGGCCAGGTAAAGATGGCCAGGTGAGAGCGGCCAGGTGAGAATGGCCAGGTAAAGATGGCCAGGTGAGAATGGCCAGGTAAGGATGGCCAGGTGAGAGCGGCCAGGTGAGAGCGGCCAGGTGAGAAGTTCAGGTGAGGATTCCAGGTGAGAGTGGCCACGTGAGAGTGGCCAGGTGAGAACAGACAGGTGAGAATGGCCAGGTGAGAATGGCCAGGTGGGGTTCAGGTGAGAGGTCCCAGGTGAGTGTTTGCAGGTGAGGTTCAGGTAAGAGATTCCAGGTGAGAGAGGCCAGGGGGAGAGCAGCCAGGTGGGGATTGCAGGTGAGGTTCAGGTGGGAGTTTCCAGGTGAGGGTTCCAGGTGAGGCTCCAGGTGAGGCTCCAGGTGAGAGGTTTAGGTGAGGGTTTGCAGGTGAGGATTCCAGGTGAGAGCGGCCAGGTGGGGTTCAGGTGAGAGGCTCCAAGTGAAGGTTTGCAGGTGAGGTTCAGGTGAGATTCCACGTGAGGATTCCAGGTGAGAGGTTCAGGTAAGAGATTCCAGGTGAGAGCAGCCAGGTGAAGATTCCAGGTGAGGTTCAGGTGAGAGGTCCCAGGTGAGGATTCCAGGTGAGATTTGAGTGAGAGATTCCAGGTGAGAGGAGCCAGGTGAAAAGTTCAGGTGAGGGTTTGCAGGTGAGGTTCAGGTAAGAGATTCCAGGTGAGGGCGGCCAGGTGGGGTTCAGGTGAGAGGCTCCAAGTGAGGCTTTGCAGGTGGGAGTTTCCAGGTGAGGATTCCAGGTGAGATTTGAGTGAGAGGTTCCAGGTGAGAGCAGCCAGGTGAGGTCCAGGTGAAGTTCAGGTTAGAGATTCCAGGTGAGGATTCCAGGTGACAGCGGCCAGGTGAGAGGTTCCAGGCCCCAGGTGAGCCCCGCCAGGTGAGTTCCAGGTGAGTTCCAGGCCCCAGGTGAGCCCCACCAGGTGAGTTCCAGGTGAGTTCCAGGCCCCAGGTGAGCCCCACCAGGTGAGTTCCAGGTGAGTTCCAGGCCCCAGGTGAGCCCCGCCAGGTGAGTTCCAGGTGAGTTCCAGGCCCCAGGTGAGCCCCGCCAGGTGAGCTCAGGGCGCGTCGTCCACCAGCTGCAGCGCCTCGGCCTCGCCAGGTGAGGCCCTCCTGGGCAGGTAAATGGCGCCGGGGGCCCTCGGGGCGTCCAGGTGAGCTGGGGACACACCTGGCGTCACCTGGGCTCACCTGGGGCCGCCTGGGGGGAGGGGCAGGGGCGGGACTCACCTGGGACACACCTGGCCCGCAAGGTGAGCCAGAGCAGGGCCCCGCCCAGTGACGTCAGCAGCACCAGCAGCGCCACCAGGTACGTGCAGGGGGGGGCCGCACCTGGGGGCAGGTGAGGGGTCGGGGGGGGG
>NW_024519752.1:1836-3211 GCF_017590135.1 Pyrgilauda ruficollis
TCCGTACCTCCCTCTTAGCCCCTCCCCCCCGCCTTTAGCCCCTCCCCCGGGCTCACCTGCGGGCATGGCACATCGCACCTGCGCGGCCCCACCTGCGCAGGTGCGCGGCCCCGCCCCCTCGCGCAGGCACTCCCGCAGCTGCGTCTCGGAGCCGTCGCAGGTGAGGCCGCCCAGGTGAGGCCCCTGGCCCGGCAGGCGCGGCCCCACAGGTGCGCTGAGGGCGGGGCCGCAGCCCAGCTGCCGGCACAGCACCTGCGCCTCGGGCATTGCCCAGGTGAGGCCGCACACCTGCAGCCAGGTGCGGTTCAGCAGCACCTGCACCTGCCCCGCGCAGGGCCCGGCCCCGCCCTGCAGCCGCACCTGGGCGGGGTCGGCACCTGCGGGGGAGGGGCGAGGGTGAGGCACGGCCGGGGGCACCTGGGCACACCTGAGAGCACCTGGGCACACCTGAGAGCACCTGGGCACACCTGGGCACACCTGGGTGCCTCACCCTGTCTGCATTACCTGAGCCCCCAGTGCTCACCTGGGCACACCTGAGCCCCCCCAAGGACACACCTGTCCCCTCACCTGTCCCCAGGTGCTCACCTGCCCCCCCCAGCCCTCACCTGTCCCAGGTGAGCGGCACACACCGCCCCTCACCTGTTCCCCCCAGGTGCTCACCTGTCCTCAGGTGCTCACCTGAGCCCTCCCAGCCCTCACCTGTCCAGGTGCTCACCTGTCCCCTCACCTGTCTCCTCACCTGCCCTCCAGGTGCTCACCTGAGCCCTCCCAGCCTTCACCTGTCCAGGTGCTCACCTATCCCCCAGCCTCACCTGTCCCCCAGGTGCTCACCTGAGCCCTCCCAGCCTTCACCTCTGCAGGTGCTCACCTGCGCACAGCACCCCCCACCTGCCCAGGTTCTCACCTGTCCCCCAGCCCTCACCTGTCCCCGCACCTGTTCCCCCAGGTGCTCAGCTGTCCCCCCACCTGTTCAGGTTCTCACCTGTCCCCCAGGTGCTCACCTGTCCCCTCACCTGTCCAGGTGCTCACCTGTCCCCCAGCCTCACCTGTGCAGGTGCGCACCTGCGCACAGCACCCCCCACCTGTCCCCCAGGTGCTCACCTGTCCCCTCACCTGTCCAGGTGCTCACCTGTCCCCCAGGTGCTCACCTGTCCCCTCACCTGTCCCCTCACCTGTCCAGGTGCTCACCTGCGCACACCACCCCCGCGTCCTCGCGGTGCTCGCAGTCGTGCTCCCCCCAGGGCCGCCGCTCGCACCTGTCCAAGGTGAGCTCCTCACCTGTGCACTGCACCTGGTCCAGCCACACCGGGCCCCGCCCCGGCCCGAACTGCGCCGCACCTGGCGCGCTCAGGGCGGGGCCGCAGCGCACCTGGCG
>NW_024519753.1:0-253 GCF_017590135.1 Pyrgilauda ruficollis
ATATATATATATATATATAAAGAGAGACAAAAGCCCCACAATTCTCTATATGCACACAGGGATATCACAGCCTCTGCCTCCAAAAGTGGCACAGGTGTGCAGGGCAGGTGCACACACATGTAACACACACACACACACACATATATGTATGTATATATATATATAAACACAGAAAAATACACACACACACAGGGCTGTACATCCACTGCCTGTACACACACAGAATATGCATTTATAGATTTATACACTTATA
>NW_024519754.1:0-252 GCF_017590135.1 Pyrgilauda ruficollis
TCTCAAAAAATTTAGGAATTCCTGCCAGAAAAATCAGGGAATTATCTCCAAAAAATTTGGGAATTCTATCCAAAAAAATGTGGCTTTGATCCCAAAAAAATTTAAGAATTCTCCTAAAAAAAATTCAGGGAATTCTCCCAAAAAACTCCGGGAATTTTGGGAATTTGGGCAATAAAATTTTGTGATTTTGCACTCGGTGGTTGCTCCTGCGGGGGGGTTGGGGATTTTTGGGGGAATTTTGGGAAAATTTGG
>NW_024519755.1:0-252 GCF_017590135.1 Pyrgilauda ruficollis
CCCCCCAGAGTCTAGGACATCTTCCAGATGGTCAGCGAGGCCGTGAGGACGCCGGCGGCGAAGATGGTGATGGTCTGCCAGGTGGGGGTCCCGAAGTGGGACAAGAGCCCTTCCTGGGGAGGGGGGCACACAGCAGGGGCAAGGTGACCCCCAGGTGCTGGGGAGGGGTCCCAAACCTCCCCCCCAGAATGAGCAGGCTGGGGGCAGCTGGGAAAGGGGGAGGGCGGAGGGGAGGATTTGGGGGGAGTTTGG
>NW_024519756.1:0-252 GCF_017590135.1 Pyrgilauda ruficollis
AACAACAATGCAAGCTGAAGTTTTCCCGATTGCTCTTCTACATCTAAATTAGTAAATTTCCGAGCCACATCCTTCAATCTTTCCAGAAAAGCAGAAGGTGATTCATTTTTGTCCTGTTTAACCGAATACAGTTTTGACCAGTTCATGGTTTTTGGTATCCCTGTTCTTATTCCCTCAACTAACAATTCCTGATATCGCTTTATAGCCCTCATTCCTCCTGTTGAATTTGGGTCCCATCTAGGGTCCTCACTT
>NW_024519757.1:0-252 GCF_017590135.1 Pyrgilauda ruficollis
GGATTTTCGGGGGATTTTGGGGATTTCCGGTTGGGATTTGTGGGGAATTCGGGAATGTTGGGAATTCCCAGGGTTCTGACGGAGCTGGTGTCCAAGATGAGGGACATGAGGATGGACAAGACGGAGCTCGGCTGCCTCAGGGCCATCATCCTCTTCAACCCCGGTGAGGGGAACGGGGGAAAAACGGGGGAATTTGGGGAAATGGGAAATTGGGGGAATGGGGGGAAATGGGAAATTGGGGAAAATGGGGGA
>NW_024519758.1:0-252 GCF_017590135.1 Pyrgilauda ruficollis
GCAGCGGGGGCGGCAGCGCGGGAGTGCCCGGACCGCTGCCGTGCCCCCGCCTCCCTTCCGCACAACTATAAATAGCCAAAACACAGATAGAAATATGGAAAAGTGAATATACATTGTAGATATAAAATTTAAATTAAATAAATATAAATAAATGAAACATGCAACATAAATATTGTATTGTACTAGAAGATATTAGAATGTTTCATATCCATTATATGTTTATATAAAATATAGAAATATAGGTTATAAATA
>NW_024519759.1:0-252 GCF_017590135.1 Pyrgilauda ruficollis
TGTCCACCCTGACTTTTTGGGGTTCCACCCCAATTTTTTTCCCTTCCACCCCTGAATTTTGACCATTCCAACCCCCAACCTTCCCCCTTTCCCCTCCCCTGTGATTTTTTTTGATTTCCAACCCCCGAATTTGGGGTTTTTTCCCCCGTTTTAGGGCCACGCCTGGTGAGCAGCCACAGCCTCCGCGAGAGCTCCTCGGTGCTGGTGGACTCGGGGGGCCACGGGGGCCCCTCCCCCGCCCCCGCCCCCGCC
>NW_024519760.1:0-252 GCF_017590135.1 Pyrgilauda ruficollis
CACAGACCAGGACCCCCAGGTCCCTTTTCATAGTGCTTCCCTGCAGCCTCATTCCCTGGTCTATACAAAAGCAGGGTTGCCTGGTCCCATGCACAGAATCTGGCACTTGCCCTTATTAAATTTCATATGGTTCTTATGGCCCAGCCCTCTAATTTGAAGTAAGAAATGGTGATTGCTCATCTCTCCCATTTGAGCTAACACACACTTGCTATTGCAGAATTATTTGTTACAAAGCCCTCTATACTGAGTGCA
>NW_024519761.1:0-252 GCF_017590135.1 Pyrgilauda ruficollis
CCCGGTGTCCCCCGGTGTCCCCCGGTGGCCATGAGCGGCGGCGGTGGCGGCCACCCCGCGCGGGTGGCCCTGGTGGCGTGCGGAGGTGAGCGGGTGGCGGCGACAAGTGGCACTGGCAGGGAACTGGGAACGGGAACGGGAACCGGGAACCGGGACTGGGAACGGGAACTGGGAACTGAGAATGGGACTGGGAACGGGACTGGGAACGGGACTGGGACAGGAATCGGGAACTGGGAACTGGGACTGGGAACT
>NW_024519762.1:0-252 GCF_017590135.1 Pyrgilauda ruficollis
TGGGGGGGGCGGGGTCTCCCGTCCTTGCTGCCGCCCCTCCCCCCTCCCCCCCCTTATCGAGCCGGGGTTATCGAGGTGGGGGAGGGGCGGCCCCCGCTCCCTTTGTGCCGCTGGTTAATGAGTGATTAGGGCGTTAATTAATGATTAATTGGCGGTTAATGGCTGCGATAATGATTTATTGGTGGTTAATGACAGAGTCAATTAATGATTTATTAGTGATTAATTGGGGATTAATGACAGCGGTAATTAATG
>NW_024519763.1:0-11289 GCF_017590135.1 Pyrgilauda ruficollis
ATATAATTATAAATATATATTAGCTATTTTTTATATTTACACACATATATATATATATATATACACACATTTATATTTATATTTAATCTATAAATCCTGTCTCTCATCAGTGCCCTCCTTATCTCCATCCATCCATCAGACATCCTGGACTGTGCATCCCCAAAAACACACCCAGGCACGTCGGGATCAGCAGTTTCCCCACTCCCCTCAGTGCAGCAGGAAATCCCAGAGTTCTCTTGGATCCCACAAATCCTTCCAGAAATAAATCCTCTATTTCCAGTCCCCAATTATTTGAGTATCAAGCACTGGACACTGATTTTTCCAAATGATTTTTCCCACATTTTTCTGTAGGATTTTTACTCCCTCCACCTGGCAGACTGTAGAGAATTAATTTGATTTTTTTTTTTTTTAGTGTCAGTTTATTTGCTCTCTCCCATGCTAAGCACAGCTTAATAAAAATAGATATAAATATGTATTTATATATAAAAATATAAATGGAAATCCTGCACTTGCTGCAGGAGCACATCAGGAATAAAGCAATGAACTCCCAGGGGGCTGAGGAGAAAATCTGGAACAGAATCCTCCAGATCCATCCCAGAATATTTCCCCTGGTGTTAATTAGCTAAGCAGAGATAATTAGCTGTGAACGCTGCACCTCAGCATCAGCAATCCTCTTTGCACTGGCTGAAAACTTTTTTTGGGATTTGCTACTTTAACATTTTATTATAATTATTGTTATTAATTATTGATATTACTATTCTTATTAGTTTATTGTAGTTTATTTTATTTTGTATTCCAGAAGTTTGATTTTCTAGGAGAAAGTTCAGGCTGGCTCTTGTGACAGGAGGAAAACACAACTGGAACAGATCCAGCTGGTTTTGGGGATTAATGAGAAAATTCTAATTAGGAAAATATCAGGAACTGGAGCTCCCCTCAAACCCTGACATAAAATATTAATATTCATGAGGTCAAGGCAAAATTCCCAATATTCCAGTGAGATTTCTGCCTCAGGAAAAGCCACTGGAAAATGGCTTTTTATGTCCTTTACTGGACAGAACTTCAAGAACCTGAAGTCAAAAATGAACATCCCAAGCTTAACTGGAATTACAGGAAGCCAGCTGAAGATAACACATCAAATCTTCAAGGTATTTACAATTTATGTGAAGAATTCCACCATTTTTCCAATATTTATCCAAGCAAATCCCCACAAGTGTCCAGTGAGAGCCCTCCTGTGTGGATTTTGCAAACAGACACAACACACTGCAGGTCTCAAATTCTTTAATCCTCTTGATGAAAAGGAGGGAAAAAAAAATCAGGAATAAAACCCATAAACCAGAGACTTTATGGAGAGCAGAGGTCAGGGATGGGCTCTGCCATCACAGCAAAAATTCCTGCCTCAAAATCCAGAGCCAGCACTGCAGGGGAGCAGGAGAATTTGGGAATTGGGAATGGAAACTTTGGGAAGAGTTCCTGGCTCGCAGCTCTGTGATCCAGCCAGGCCATGGCAGTGCAGTGGTGACAGGAACAGAGAGAGGCACTTGGTCAGGGAGCTGCTCCTAAAGCCAGAAAAGCTTTGGTGGGCCTGGCTTAGAGCCTGGGACAGGTCTGGGATCCATGGGGTTGGATAACACTGGGAAAACACCAAAGATCAAGTCAAAACCCCTGGATCCTCACCCAGACTGAGCTGCAGCACATTCCCATGGAATAAAGCGTGAAGGAGTCCCATTGCTCCATGAAAAATGGCTCCAAACTGCCTGGGATAAAACCAAAGATCAAATCAAAATCCCTGGATCCTCACCCAGACTGAGGTGCAGCACATTCCCATGGAATAAAGCCTGCAGGATTCCCATTGCTCCATGAAAAATGGCTCCAAACTGCCTGGGATAACACCAAAGTTAAAACCCCTGGATCCTCACCCAGACTGAGCTGCAGCACATTCCCATGGAATAAAGCCTGCAGGATTCCCATTGCTCCATGAAAAATGGCTCCAAACTGCCTGGGATAAAACCAAAGATCAAATCAAAATCCCTGGATCCTCACCCAGACTGAGGTGCAGCACATTCCCATGGAATAAAGCCTGCAGGATTCCCATTGCTCCATGAAAAATGGCCCCAAACTGCCTGGGATGAGATCCAAATCTGCTTTATTGCTTCAGCCCCAGAGCCAAAGTGCAAGGCACTGAAATTCCAGGTGTTTCAGGAGCCTTGGAACTCCTGCCCCATTGATCTGATTGTTTGTGAGACCTGAGGAGCCTGGAACCTTCCTGTTGAAACATCTTTCTAATTGCAATAATTGATCCTAATTGCTCTTTGCATTTCCAAATTCCAGAGGCAAGTATAGATTGCATCAAAGTACAGGAAAACAATGATGAGATCCAAGCTTTGCCCCATTACCTCTTTTTTTTTGTATTTAATGACCTAAGAAAGTTACAAAAGCAACTTGAAATTACATATAAGTATATAAACTAATTAAATATATTTAGCTAACACTGAGAAAATAAATCCCAAGCACCATGAAGACAAAAAACAATAAGAGATGAGTAATTCCAGGGTAATTAAGGACTTTTTGTGGAGTCTCTGGCTGAGCTGGAGACCACTGGAAGCTGACCTCATTCTCATTTTCCAACAGCAACTGAGTGATTAGCCCAGATTTTATTAAGTTCTGTATTCTGGAAGAACAATTTTATGACTCATTCCTTTTTTTTTTTGCCAGTTCCTAATTTCAGGAACGGCAGATTTGTTGGGAATTTCAGTGGCATTTTCAGAGGATTCTGACTGCTAAATCGACCAGTGAAAGACAGAATTGTCGAGGTAAGAGAAAACAGAAAACTCAAAAAGGAAACAACCATTCCTCTGCTTCTCAACGCTGCCAATCCATACTCCAAGCCACGTGTGGTGAGCACACACTCCCCAAAGACCAGAAATAAATAACAGCTACTTTTATTCTCTAAGAACACTTGGATGTGAGGAATTCCTGACGACGCCGAGGGAGAAGAACTCGAAGCTGCCCGAGGGAGCTGCGGGCTCAGTTGCCACTGAGTTTCCTCATGATGGGGCTGTCGGGCTCGGCGTTGGTGAAGATGCTGCCCACCAGCACGTGGGTGCCCCAGAGGTTGTGCCTGATCACTTTGCAGCAGCCCAGGTCATCCACGGCAAATCCCAAGTGCCGGTAGCGCTCGTCCGTCTCCAGCAGGGGGTTGTTGGTGTAAGGCCCGAAAAACTAAAGGAAAACAACAAGGGAAAAAATGGTTTTCCACGTGAGGATTTCAAGTTTTGATGGATGTTTGAAAGCTAAGCCTGAGTTCAGATGTGAGGAGTTTGAAAGGTTTTCCTTTCCAATCCCAATGCCACCCTCACCTTTGGGAAGTTCTGCTGTCTCTGCAGGAATTAAGGGCAGAACTCTGCCAGAAACAGCACAAGCAGCACTAAGGAGAGAAACTTCCTAGGAAACTGCAAAATTAACAGCTTCACTTTGCAATAAAACCCTAAAGAAAGTTGGTTAGAAAAGCAAAAATGTGATTAAATTGCAAACAGGTATTTATATTAAACAGGTATTTAAGTATTTAAATTAAACTGGTATTTGAGTTGTAAACAGATATTTAAATTAAACTAGTATCTAAGTATTTAAATTGAACTGGTATTTAAATTGAACTGGTATTTAAGCTGCACACAGATATTTCAGTTCTTTATCTCAGGAGGAAGCCTCTGACTTCAAACCCACTCCTGGTCCCGGCCAGGATGTTACTGCTGGAATCTGAAGACAAAACCCCACTTCCATCAATCCCTAATTCCTCCAATGCACTGAATTCTGGGAAGCCTTTCCACCCCTGACCTGCCTGTTCTGCCTTACAGACATCCCCTGCTTGCCTCTGTTGACACAATAAATCCCTGCTTTTTGTAGTGTTTTTAAATAAAACCCCACTAAGCTGAGCTTTGCCACCGTCCCCTTGAACTATGATACGGTTTTAGCAGAGCTCAGACTAAAATTCATCTCCCACTGAAAGCTCCCAGTGTTCCACAGGAACAAAAAGCTCATTTTTTGGGGACAAAGGGATCATTAACAGGTGCAAAGAGGTTTTTTAAAGCCTTCACCTGCACAGGTGTCAGGGTTCCCAAGTTACCTGGGCAGGGCAGAAAGTGCCCAAGGGATTTGGGGCACAAAACTTCTCCAGTTCCCTAAAAACCAATTTCATTTCCTGACAATGCTGGCCCTGCCCTCAGAGCTGACACAGCTGAGCTCATAAATCTTCATTCATTCAAGGAATTACCCTGAAAAAGCTGGATTTAAGCCAAATTCCACACTGCAAGAAAGAACTTACTGCCAGTCCTGAGGATGGATCAATGAAATCAGCCCAGTAGCCCTCAGAAGAAATTGCATAGCAGATTTCCTTGGCACCATTGATGAACTGGAAGGGAAAAAAATTGGGAAAAGAAAGCTATTAAATGAGGTTATCACACAAAAAGAATTATTTCTAACTTTACACGTTATAAATAAAATAATCTATTTACTTACAGTTGTAAAAAAATTGGATTTTCTCTGCAATTAGTGCCCTAAGAAGCTCAAGGTTCCAAATTTATAAAAATATGATTTATGCAGCTTCAGTCCCTTAAAGGTCCAAAATAAAGGAAATTTACCCTTTACAGCAAATTCTGTGTTAGTTGAAAATGAGGGAATTTACCCTTTAAATTCTGTATTAGTTCAAAATAAAGGGAATTTACCCATTAGAGTAAATCCTTTGTTAGTTCAAAATGAGGCAATTTTACTCTTTACAGCAAATTCTGTATTAATTTAAAATGAGGGAAATTGACCCTTTACAATAAATTATTAATTCAAAATAAGGGAATTTTACCCCTTTACAGTAAATTGTGTGTTAGTTCAAAATAAGGAAAATGTATCCTTTACAATAAATTCTATATTAGCTCAAAATAAGGGAATTTTACCCTTTACAGCAAATTCTGTTTTAGTTTAAAATGAGGGAAATTTACCCTTGACAATAAAGTTGGTATTAATTAAAAATAAGAGAATTTACTAAAAGAGAAAATTTTTATTTTTACTAAATTCAAAATAAGAGAATTTACAGGAAATTTTGTGTTAGTTCAAAATAAGGAAAATTTATCCTTTTCAATACAAAATGAGGGAATTTTATCCTTTACAGTAAATTCTGTATTGGTTCACAATAAGGAAAATTTACCCCAGTAAATTCTGTGTTTTGAAGTTTGATGGCTCTGATGATTAATTATGTCCAAACTGTAAATTAAATCCCAAACATCCCAATTTTAGGCACAACATTTCTGATCCAGGATGTCTCCTGGTCCCTCAGAGTGAGGTTAATGAACACTTGATCTGGATTAATGCAAATATTTCTATTGGGCTGTATAACCTCATTTTTTAGCTCCTGAAATGAGGATTTTTCAGGTGAATTCTGCAAGCAAACCAACATTTCCCTGTGAATTTGCTGGTTTTAACCTCACACCCCCCTGTGACTGGATTAGACTTGACAGGGAGGTGCCTGAGGAAGAAAGATGCCAATTAACACATAATTAGAGCAGATTAAAACACCGAAGAGCAACAGGCCAGAAAGAATTCAAAGAGAAGAACACACTGAAATGAAGGGAATTTTAATTTCTGTGTCATCTTGTGTTGATTCCTTTTTTCGTGGTTGATTTAGAGAGCACACATTTGCATTTTAGGGCATTGCCAGATCAATTTCAAGCATAAATATGATTTATTTCCAGATGAATTGCTGGGTTTGGGGATATTTTACAAAGAATAGGCAGAAATGTTCTTTTTTTTTGAGGTGCTAAGGGCAGTGAACAGCGACACTTGGTGGGGAAATGGTAAAATTGTGGAAAATGGGAAATAAAGGGATTTTCAGAGCCCTCTAGAGGTGAAAGAACAAGCCAAAGTTAAGATGAAAAAACAGAACTGAGATCCAGGGTAAAAAGAATTTAAACCATTCATTAAAGTGGAAAAAATCCAAGAAAAATCGGTGGTTTTTACATTTTTGATCGGTATAAAAGTGCAGTGGAATTTTAAATAGTAAATGATAATTAATAATGAATAATAGAATTGTATTATAAATGATATTTTAAAAGTAATGCCTAAAGGTGATATAGATCTATATCATTTGCATATAGAATGTAATATAGAATATAAGAATTTTTGAAATACAAATCAAACCCTGGAAAGGCAGCAAAGCTTCAGGAGTAAGATTGGGTTTTTTGAAGGAGCTCACGTTCTCCAGGAGCAGCTCCCTCTCCTCCTCCACCTCCTGGCTCCACACGCTCATGTCGTGTTTGCTCTTCTGGGTGACAGTGAGCACGGTCAGGCGCTTGGGGCTCACCTCCGGGAACAGCGCCTGGAAATCTGAACAGTGGGAAAAGCGGAGTTTGTGCTGCCCTGCCACGGGAGCCTCCCCCCAGGCACACCCAGGCACGGTCCCCTTGGGAAATCAATTGATAATTTATTTTTATAATTTCTATTTCTTATTTAATTAAATGGTTCCCATTAAATTTCGCTCATTTCCTTCCTCAATAAACTAAAAACAGAAATTCAGTGCTGGAAGAAGTTCCATGATTCCCATTGTTGTTTTATTTAGTAACTCCAAAGGATTTGGTAATTGGATTTTGGATAAGGAATTACTCCAGAATTTCCCAATAAAACAACTAAAAATTACACTTTAAATGAAATATTGACTATTGTCAGCAGCAAAGCTTTGGCTTCCATTCTACTCTGTTTTATTCCCATTTAATTTCAGTCATTTCCTTCCTGAATAAATTAAAAACACAAATTTAGTACTGGCAGAAGTTTCCTGATTCCCATTTGTTGTTTTATTTAGTAATTTCAAAGGATTTGGTAAATGGGTTTTGGATAAGGAATTCACTCCAAAATATCCCAATACAACAACTAAAAATTACATTTTAAATTAAATATTAAATACTGTCAACAGCAAATATAAAAATATATTTTAAAATTTAAAAAATTAAATATTGCAAACAGCAATTGGTTTCCATTCTGTCCAAAGGGATTTTTGTAAATAATGATTAATTCTGAATTAACCTTTCCTACACCACACTGACATTCAGTGGTTTTACATTTCAAGTTGAATTTCTTGGCTGGAAATAAAACTGAACCTTTTCTCAGCAGCTCAGGACAGGCTTGCACTGCACATTCCACCTTGGCATTTTCAAAGTAGGTTTCAGCATTGTTGATCTGCTGCTTCTGGGGAGCATCAGAACCCTAAAAAATGGGAAAATTCGAATTTTCTCAGTTAGTATCAAGCAGGAATAACTCTGGACATCAAAACAGGGTTGAGTGATCAGATACACTCGAGCAGTTTCAGGTCATTTGCAGTGGCACTTCACACTTTTCAAATTAAACACTGAAATAATATTATTAACAATATTGAATGTTACTAAAAGTTATTTAAAATCTGAAAATATATGAAAAGAGATATTAAAATATATGAAAAGTAAAATAGATTTTGGTGTTAACTTAAATCCACACAGAAATATTTGTATTTTACAGAAATACCAAAATTTTCTGTTTTATTGGAACTGTATTATGTTAAAGCAGAATACATATAAACAAATAGTATTATATGTAATATAAACACAGAATATAACACATAAATATATAAACACAGAAATTTTTATTTATTATTTCAAATAATTCTTATTTAATACAACATTAACTGACAGATTTCGGCTATTCCCTGATTCTAAAAGTTGCACTAAATTAACTACAGCAGAATTTTCTGGTGGCTTTTTAGGGCAAAAAAAGCCCTTTTCTTTGGGGCTTTTTAGGATCCAACCAAGCTGCAGCCAGAACCTGGGGAGCTGATATTTCCCAAATCTTTGGGACACAATGACTCATTCCCAAAATCCAGGATCCAGCACTTTCCAATGGAGATTTTCTCAGTGAATCCCAAAACCTGAGCATTCCCCAAAGCCGGAGCCTGCAAAGCTGAGGCAGCAGCACTGAAAATCTGAGGGAATGTTGGCATCATTCTGCCATTATAAACTGATTTTTTTAATTATTTTATTATTATTTTAATATTTTAATCAACAATTGGTTTGTTTAAAATTTTATTTAAAATAATTTTATTAAGAATTGTATTCTATTTTTATTATATTCATAATGATGAATCTGAATGGCTGCCAGAATTCTCTCGTTGTGAGGCTGGGGGATTTCTGGGTGAATTTCATGATTTTTAGAACTAAACATTGCCTAAACTTAGCAAATCCATGAAATAAAATACTGAAGGAAATTTCAGTTTTACAATGATGAATCTTCATTGTGAGGTTGGGGGATTCCTGGGTGAATTTCATGGCTTTCAGAACTAAACATTGTCCAAACTTTGCAAATCCAGATCCATGAAATAAAATACTGAGGGAAATTTCAATTTTACTGGGTGTATTCATACTGATGAATCTGGAACACTGCCAGAATCCTCTCATAATGAGAGGGGGGATTATTATAAATTGGAGGATTCCTGAGTGAATTTCATGATTTTTAGAACGAAACACTGCCCAAACTTTGCAAATCCAGATCCATGAAATAAAATACTGAGGGAAATTTCAATTTTACTGGGTATATTCATAATGATGAATATGAATCAGGCTGCCAGAATCCTCTCATTATGAGGCTGGGGGATTCCTGGTGTGAATTCCACATGAATATGATTTTTAGAACTAAACATTGCTCAGAGTTTGCAAAACCAGATCCATTCAATAAAACACTGAAGGAGATTTCAATTTTACAATGATGAACCTCTCATTGTGAGATTGGGGGATTCCCCTGTGAATTTTGTGGTTTTTAGAACTAAATATTGCCCAAACTTTGCAAATCCAGATCCATTCAATAAAATACTGAAAGACATTTCAATTTTCCTGGGTAAAAGGAGGTGAGACTTGTCCAACAGCAGGTTTGGAGACTGAAATCCTCCCATTAACCACTCCTAAAATGCTGTTTCAAACCAGCCTGAAATCTTTTTCTCCTAAAACACCAACTTGAGGCAGTTTCTGTGGCAGAACATTGTGCAGAAAGAACACAATTTGATGAAGAAGAGAGGTGTGCTTTTTGATGAAGAAGAGAGCTGTGCTTCTTGAGGAAGAACAGCTGTGCTTTTTGAAGAAGAGAGCTGTGCTTCCTGAGGAAGAGCAGAGCTGTGCTTCCGGAGGAGGAAGAGCAGAGCTGTGCTTTCTGAGGAGGAAGAGCAGAGCTGTGCTCCCTGAGGAGGAAGAGCAGAGCTGTGCTTCCCGAGGAGGAAGAGCAGAGCTGTGCTTCCCGAGGAGGAACAGTTGTGCTCCCTGAGGAAGAAGACAGCTGTGTTTCCCGAGGAGGAGGAGCAGAGCGGTGCCTCTCCCGTGCAGGGTTTGCCCTCACCTGGAACTCGTTGATGTACTGGGCCATGACAAACTCGTGCCTGTCGCTGGCCGAGGGCTCGGCCAGGAGGTCGGGCAGGCTCTGGGCGGGCTGGGCTCTCTGCGTGGCAGTGCCATGCAGGTGGCACCCGAAGCCGATGTTCCCGGGCAGCTGGAAGCGCTGGTCCTGAGGGCCAAAGGGCCCCATCAGCTCGTCCGGCCACACCGTCCTGGGACCTGAGGGACCGGGAAACCCAGAGCGGTCAGGAAACCCCAAAACCCGTCAGGAAATCCCAAAAAACAGCCAGGGAGATCCCAAACCAGACAGAAAAGATAAAACCGGTCAGAGAAACCCCAAAAATGGTCAGGGAAACGCAAAACCGGTTGGGAAATCCCAAAAAGGGCTGGGAAATCCCAAAAGTGGTAGGGAAACCCCAAAACCTGTCAGGGAAATCCCCAACTAGTCAGGAAACCCAAAACCGGTCAGGGAAACCCCAAAACCGGTCAGGGAAACTTCAAAAATGGCCAGGAAACCTCAAATATGGTCAGGGAACCTCAAAAACGGTCAAGGAACCCCAGAACTGGTTGGGAAGCTCCAAAAATGGCTGGGAAGCCCCAAAAACGGTCGGGAAACCCCAAAACTCGTCAGGGAAACCCCAAAAATGGTCGGGAAATCCCAAAACCACTCAGCAAAGCCCAAAACCGCTCAGGGAAACTTCAAAAATGGTCAGGGGACCCCAAAAATGGTCGGGACAGCCCAAAACCGGTCAGGGAACCCCAAAACTGGTCAGGGAAACCCCAAAAATGGTCTGGAAATCCCCAAACCAGCAGGGAAACCCCTCTGCCACACAAGGATTTGATCACAAACATCAGCAACGCACAGGTCAAAAATCCCACTTCAAATCTGGGATTTCAAGGGAATAAATTTACTTTTTCTTTTTTTCCAAATGTGCTTTTTCTTCTTAAATTTGCTTTTCTTTTCAATCAAGTCAAATTCAGATTTTCAGGGAATAAATTTGCTTTTTTTCTACTTAAATTTGCTTTTTGTTCTGAAATTTACTTTTTTCCCTTCTACCAAGTCAAAAATCCCACTTCCAAATTGGGATTTCAAGGGAATAAATTTGCTTTTTCCATTTTCTAAATGTGCTTTTTCTTCATAAATTTGCTTTTCTACCAAGTCAAAAATCTCTCTTCCAAAACTTGGATTTCAAGGGAAAAAATTTGCTTTTTCTTTTTTCTAACTTTGTTTTTTCTTTTCTACCAAGTCAAAAATCCCACTTCTAAATTCTGATTTCAAGGGAATAAATTTACTTTTTTCTATATGTGTTTTCCTTAAATGTGCTTTTTTTTTTCCTTAAATAGGCTTTGTTTCTTCTACCAAGTCAAAAATCCCCATTCTGAATTCAGATTTCGAGGGAACAAATTTGCTTTTTCTTTTTTCTAAATGTGCATTTTTTTATCATAAATTTGATTTTTTTTTCATAAATTTGATTTTTCTCCTCTACCAAGTCAAAAATCCCACTTCCAAATTGGGATTTCAAGGGAATAAATTTGCTTTTTCTTACATAAATCAGGAGGTGCAGCAGCCACGTGAGGCTCATCTGAGCCAGAAGATCCTGCAGTGGAAAAAGCCTTGGCATTCCCAACTCTTCTGAGCAAGGAATAAAAGCCTGGGAGGTAGGTGACCAATCTTGCTCTGTTACAGAGCACCTGAGGAGTAAAAAAAATAAATTTAAGAATAAAATAAAATAATAATTTCATACTAAAAATCCAAAGAATCATTTAAATGCTGCTCTGTGAGTCACTAGAAAAATCCTCCCTCAATAATTATATTGAAATTTGAATTGTGGCCAGCTGTAACATCAAGTTGTAGAAATATTTTATTGTTATTTTTTGTGTTTTGTTGTTCCAAGCAAAGAAAAAA
>NW_024519763.1:11617-213707 GCF_017590135.1 Pyrgilauda ruficollis
AATCCCAAAATTGGTCTGGGAAACCCCAAAAATGGTCGGGAAATCCCAAAACCACTCAGGGAAAGCCCAAAACCGCTCAGGGAAACTTCAAAAATGGTCAGGGGACCCCAAAAATGGTCACAGAACCCCAAAAATGGTCAGGACAGCCCAAAACCTGTCAAGAAATCTCCAAAACCAGTCAGGGAAACCCCAAAACCGGTCAGGGAAACCCCAAAAATGGTCTGGAAATCCCCAAACCAGCAGGGAAACCCCTCTGCCACACAAGGATTTGATCACAAACATCAGCAATGCACAGGTCAAAAATCCCACTTCAAATCTGGGATTTCAAGGGAATAAATTTACTTTTTCTTTTTTTCCAAATGTGCTTTTTCTTCTTAAATTTGCTTTTCTTTTCAATCAAGTCAAATTCAGATTTTCAGGGAATAAATTTGCTTTTTTTCTACTTAAATTTGCTTTTTGTTCTGAAATTTACTTTTTTCCCTTCTACCAAGTCAAAAATCTCACTTCCAAATTGGGATTTCAAGGGAATAAATTTGCTTTTTGTTTTTTCTAAATGTGCTTTTTCTTCATAAATTTGCTTTTCTACCAAGTCAAAAATCTCTCTTCCAAAACTTGGATTTCAAGGGAAAAAATTTGCTTTTTCTTTCTTACAAATGGGCTTTTAATTCTTAAATTTCCTTTTTCTTCTTAAATTTGCTTTTTCTTTTCTACCAAGTCAAAAATCCCACTTCTAAATTCTGATTTCAAGGGAATAAATTTACTTTTTTCTATATGTGTTTTCCTTAAATGTGCTTTTTTTTTTCCTTAAATAGGCTTTGTTTCTTCTACCAAGTCAAAAATCCCCATTCTGAATTCAGATTTCAAGGGAACAAATTTGCTTTTTCTTTTTTCTAAATGTGCATTTTTTATCTAAATTGGCTTTTTTTTTTCATAAATTTGATTTTTCTCCTCTACCAAGTCAAAAATCCCACTTCCAAATTGGGATTTCAAGGGAATAAATTTGCTTTTTGTTACATAAATCAGGAGGTGCAGCAGCCACGTGAGGCTCATCTGAGCCAGAAGATCCTGCAGTGGAAAAAGCCTTGGCATTCCCAACTCTTCTGAGCAAGGAATAAAAGCCTGGGAGGTAGGTGACCAATCTTGCTCTGTTACAGAGCACCTGAGGAGTAAAAAAAATAAATTTAAGAATAAAATAAAATAATAATTTCATACTAAAAATCCAAAGAATCATTTAAATGCTGCTCTGTGAGTCACTAGAAAAATCCTCCCTCAATAATTATATTGAAATTTGAATTGTGGCCAGCTGTAACATCAAGTTGTAGAAATATTTTATTGTTATTTTTTGTGTTTTGTTGTTCCAAGCAAAGAAAAAAGCCCTGAAAATTTAAAATAGCACCACAGAAACCCCACAGTTTAAATTGAATTATGGATAGGGATTGTCTCCATGCTTATCTCCTGGAAAACACAAATCCCACCTGCCACGGTGTGGGAGGTTTTTGGAAAATTCAACTTTTCAGGTGAGGAATAACAATTCTTTTGAGAAAATAACACAAAAGGATTTTCCCCAAGAGCTGCAGCTTTGATTCTAGAAAAATTCATGCAATTTTACATCAAAAGAGGCACTTTCAGAAGTAATTTACTTTTAAAAGAAGAGAATAAATGGTGCTATTTGGATATTTAATGCAAAAATTGTATTTAAAGCATCAGGACCTAAGGCAGTTTTTCATCCAGCTCTTCTGAGTAAACACAAAATAATTTCCACCAAATTATAAAAAAAACTCAAATGCTTCAAGACACATTTAATGCATGACTTAAATCAATTATTTCCAGCTCAAGCCTGGAGCTATCTCCTTCTAAAACAGCTTTAAAAGGTTCCTGTAGCACAACAAAAATCTGATTCCACTCAAATCCTTTTTCTTTATCACATCAAATCGCTACTGGAATTAATTTCTGCACGATGATGATGATGATGATGTTATAAACAGATGTAAACAATTACAGCCAACATGTAATTAGCAGAAAAGAGAATTTTTCCTTATTATCAGCCTGACTTAACAGGGAGATGTCGCTAATTACAGCTCACTCATGCAAATATTGACACACCTGGCGTGACACCAGCGAGGGAAGCAATGAATTATTCATGTCCCCGCGGCGGGAGCAATAAAAACAATCGATAAAAGGTGATTTATGCTGCCGAAATCAGCTGAGTGCTCCGAAACAGGGAATTCCTCTGTGCCTGAGCACAGAAAAAATGGATTTAATCCTTAATGACTTCATTATTGCTGGGGTGTTCAAAGCGGAGGGGGGCTGCATTGGGATTTTGGGGAGAAATTCTTCCCCCTGAGGTTCTGTGGCTGCCTCTGAACCCCTGCAAGCGTTCAAGCCTTGGAGCACACCGGGAGTTGTCCCTGCCCACGGAATTAAATTATTTTTAAGGTTTTTTCTTCCCCACCCAAACCTGTTCGTAATTGCATTTAATCCTCAACTGCGCTGTTCCCGGGATATCCGCAAGCTCTGCCGTCACTCACTCACATTGGCCATGGCAGACGCTGCTCTCCCCTCGCTGACAGGCCCGGACACCCCTGCGAAAGAGAACGGAAGAGGGCAGAGAACAGAAAGGGGACGGGGAAAGGGAAGGGAAGGGGAAAGGGAAGAGAAGAACTCCCCAGCCCCGGAGCCCCCTCACGCCCCGCACGGCCTCCCCGCCTCCCAGCAGCGGCGCTGCCGCGGACAGGCAGCGGAAGCTGACGGGAAGGGGGAGAAGGAAACGGGAAAATGGGAGAAGGAAACGGGAAAAGAGGAAAAGCAAAAGGAGCCCCCGGCCCCCCTCACCTCTTCCTGCAAAATGGCGGCGCCCACCCGCCCCCGCCCCGCCCTCGCCGCGCGCCTCCAGGCCGAGCCAGTCGATCCGCCGATACCTCGATGGGCGCGGCGAGGCACCGTGCGGAATCCGCCGCTCGGCGTTCGGTTGCTCAGGGCTGCGGGAGGGGCGGTGGGGGCCGTGAGGGGGAGGCGGTGATGGCGGCGGGGCCGGCGGGGCCGGGGAGGTTCCCGTGGGATCGGCGGGGCCGGGATCGATCGTGGCGAGGCCGGGATCGGTCGTGGACGGGCTGCGGTGTCTCCTCGGTGCTCCCAAGGCGGTGTTGCCCCGTGTGAGGGGCGGAGAAGGGCGGCCGTGGGTGCTGTTCTCGCGCGGAGCACCAGGGGGCAGTCGCGGAGCGTCAGCCGCCCTCATCGCCCTCATCATTGCCGAGGATCCAAAAAGTGGAAAATGGGGAGAAAAAGGGGAAAAGGGAATTGAAAGGGTGATTTCTCTAAGGAAAAGTGCAAAGCCAGGTGTTCGCTGGAATGGGGAGCATCAGTGGCGCTTCTGCCACAAAACTGTGACTTCAAGGGCAATACCTCAAATAACTTCTACAAAATAGGAATAAAAATATTTTAAACCTGCTTCAATGGCTTCTCTCCTTGTTGATTTTGTTGATTTTTTAATGGAAAAGCTCCCCAGGGAATGGTCACAGCCCCAAGGATTAAAGTATTTCTCATTTTTTGCCATTTCTTCACTGTCCCAGGCAGTGTTGCTGGTGAAGAAAAATGAACTTTAATCTCTCCCAAATAAAAGTTTGGGCGTTCCCATCCCTCAGTGACTTTGCACAAGGCCTTGAATTTATTTTCCTTCTAAACCAGAGGTTTCTGCACATTTATTTTGCTTTGTCAGTGGTTTATTAGCAGAAATTTATTAACATAAACCAGTGCCAGAGGTTTCCATAGTTCAAAATCAGAGCAGGACTTTGGGTTTGTGGCCAGGGCAGTAATATTCAGCCTTACAATGTTCTTACTGCATTTAATAAAGTCTTGGCTTTATTTTATCAGGATCAAGAGGAAATTTTTGTTTTCCATTCCTAAACAATGTGATGTATTAAGTAGCTCTAATGTTGCAATTTCAATTTTTGGACTTTTTCGTGAGCACATTTGCTCACTATTGGATGCCACTCAACTCTTATTAATTCAATGTTAGCACGCTTAATTCCCGTTTGCTTTTGAATTAAATATTCATGTGGAATCTCTGAACTTCAGGGGAAAAAAAAAATATGAGAAATCAGAGAAATTTAACTTTAACTCTTTAAAGAATGTAATTCATGTCCTCTAATAGGAAGCACTGTGGATTAAATCCAGCCTGTATTGACTTGTCCTTAGGCAATCCCAATTTATCTCCTCTCCAGGGCTGCCACTTCCAGATACTCCAATCAATCCATGAGTTATCAGCCCCTCAAGTTTGTGGCCTGAATTCCTAAAGATTCGTTTCAATAAAGTTCCTATTCAAAGGAGACTGCGGAATCAAACGATCCAATTACAGATTTATCAAATATTAATAAGGAAAAAAATCTTCCAGATCTTTTGGATGCCAGCATCCTTCTCCCCTGGTGTCAGGAAAGTAATTAGCAGCTGGCTTTGATTAAATTCTTCCCTTGGAGATTGCTGCTCTCAGTTTGAGGGAGAGATGCACACGACAGGGTTCCTAATTCCTCCTTGGAAAGCCTTTTTGGAAAAACCCACGTGGCTTCAGTTTGGGGAAACTCCTCGGTGTCCAAAACCTGGAGCTGAAAGCTGAAGTTCATGCCCAGGTTTTGCTGTTTTTTCCTGTTGTTACTGAGATGATTTTATTCCTCAGGGATCTCCAGCATGGAAAGGACGTGGAGCTGCTGGAGAGTCCAGAGGAGACCATGGAGATGATCAGAGGGAAAGGCTGGGAGAGCTGGGAGTGTCCAGCCTGGAGAGGAGAAGGCTCTGGAAAAACCTCAGAGCCCCTGGCAGGGCCTGAAGGGGCTCCAGGAGAGCTGGAGAGGGACTGGGGACAAGGATGGAGGGACAGGAGCCAGGGAATGGCTCCCACTGCCAGAGGGCAGGGATGGGTGGGAGATTGGGAATTGGGAATTCCCAGAGCAGCTGGGGCTGCCCCTGGATCCCTGGAATGTCCAAGGCCAGGCTGGAGCAGCCTGGGGCAGTGCGGGGTGTCCCTGCCATGGAATGGGATGAGCTTTAAGCTCCTTTCCAACCCAAACCATTCCATGATTCCAGGGTTCTCTCTTTGGGACAGTGATCTCCTCTTGGCACCTTGACCAGCACCAGGAGGAGCCTCAGAACTTTGGAACTTTCCCAGTCACCAGCACCCTCTGCCTGAACACTGAACTCCAGAGCTCATCTGGGATTCTCCTTCCATGCCCAGACCTGCTGGATTCCCTGCTCTGGAAGCAGAGGAGCCAGAGGTGCCCCTGAGAAGCTGCTTTGGTGCCCGAGACAAGCAGAAAGTGAATTTTCAGCTTTTCCAACCATTCCTGAGAAGCTGCTTTGGTGCCCGAGACAAGCAGAAAGTGAATTTTCAGCTGCTTCCTCTCAGCTCTTCCAGGAACCCAGAGAAGCTGTGCAAACTCCATCCTTGGAGTCTTCAAAACCCCAGGATGAGGTCCTGGAATTGGACTGGAAGCCCCAAACCAGGGTTTCATCCTTTGTGGGGGTGGTTGCTGGTTTTATTCCCAGTTCCAGCCTGGGAACTGTGGGAAATAGTAAAGGGAAGAAGATTTTCAGAAAGCTGGGAAAGCAGGCCTTAGAAACAGCCCAGAAAACAGAGCTGGCTGCAGCTGCCAAGTCTGAAAGCAGAAAAAGTTGCAGCAGTACAACAAGCAGGGACTTGAAACAATAGCTTGAATTTTAGGAATTTTCCCTGGTGGTTTTCCCTTTGGATACAGAAGATGCTGGTTAAGTAGTGCTAAAAACCCCCCCAGATATTCTTTATTCCCATTGCCCATTTATCTGTGCAATGATGGATTGTGCTGGTGCTCCCAATTTTCCTAATGGCACCCATTAAACTTCATTAGGACTTTGTTAAACCCGAGTTCAAATCGTTGCCATTGATTTTGCATCTCTGAAAGCTGCTGGAAGCACATCAGGCACGGAGCATTCCCGGCCTCCCCGGCATTCCAGCCACATTCCAAAGGGCAGCAGAGGGGCTGGGATGCCAGCCTGTGGTCCAGGGGATATTTAGGATCACCCCACAGAGCTGACAGTTCTCAGCCATCCTTTGTCACTGCCCCAGCCAGGGAATTTTTAGCATCCTCACTCCAGCTCAGCTATTTTGTTTATCCATTTTATTCCTTGTATTTATTTTTCCTCACGTTTCCACTGGGGCTCCCCCTTGCCTTGACCTGCTAAACCTCGGGAATGAGGAATGGCTGCTCCTGAGTGCCAGGGATGGAGGAGAAGGGAGGAAAGGTTTTAACCGTGCTCTTTTCCACAAAATAAACATCCTCTGGCTATAGGAAGAGTAAACTTCCCCTGGAAATGGATGTGTTTATATGAACAATCCCTTTCTTCTGGCATTTCCAGAGATTTGCTGGCTACCACTGGGAAAAGAGGCTTTTAGGGGAGCGGTGCAATTACACCAGATAAGTCTTTGCATGATTTGTTTTCTTTTTGGGAAGACATTCCCCCCCTGGATGGATTGCTGTGAACCTGAAAGGGATTTCCTCCTTTATCTCCTGCGTGTCCCTGCCCGCTGGAATGTTCACCAGAAGGACAGGAAAGGCCTTTTCCCAGCAAACTGCTTGGCTTTGACTCTGCTTTACTGCGGGTTTACTGGGAATCCTTTACCAGCACAGCCTCCCCTGTATCTGTAAGCTCCCAGTTTTTCACCAAAGAGAGAATTTTCTCAACCTTCCTAAACTGGGATGAGCCATTTCCAGGGACATCCTTCCAACAGGAGCCCTGATGCAGGATCATCCAGATGGATCTGAGGTTGAGGCAGACAGTAATTCGCCTCAGTTTGGTTTCAAACAGAGAAATCGAGTTTTAAAAGCTTTAGAATTTCCTTGGTAGGGATTAAACAGGAATATTTTTCCTGGGAAGCATGACCTGCTCCTTGTTGCTCATGTGGGGTGAGTGAGGAGATTCCCAACCCCTTTTTCCTCAGGTTCCTTCCAGCAGCACCTCAGGGATGCTGCCACATCCAACACGGCCTGTGGGGAACAGGGAATGATTGCAGGTTGGGTGTTTTGGGAGATATTTCTATTTACAACTGGTCCCACTCCAAATTTATGGAATTTAGGTGCCAATAATTTAGTGCTGAGGCTCTCACCAAAGCTGGAGGCCAGAAATAGTCTGGATTAAGTTTCATGTGATCTGAATTTGGTGGCAAATCTCAAATCTGGGAATGTGTGGAATTTAGGTGTCAATAATTTAGTGCTGAGGCTCTCACCAAAGCTGGAGGCCAGAAATAGTCTGGATTAAGTTTAATGTGAGCTGAATTTGGTGCAGCCTGAAGCTGAACTGGGACAAGGACTGGTTTGATCGGGTCTGCATTTTCCTGAGATCCCAGCTCTTGGATGGAGAGATCCATGGGGAGCAGGAGGACGTGGAGCTCTCTCTCGGGATCTGCTGGTGGCAGAGACACCAGGCTTGGCAGCCTGGAATGCTCCAGGTGCTGGTGGTCCTGAGCCCTCCATCTGCTCTGGGATGTGCCATTCCAGGCTCTGGGTGCCAGATGTGCTGGGTGCCAGGTAAGGAGAAAGGTTCCCCTCAGAACTGGATCAAAATCAGCTTTTTATAGGCTGCTTCTATTTTTGGTCACTCTTTATCCATCTGGGAAGTGTTAGAAAATCTGAGGAGGCAGAATTCCAGCTAAAACCCAGTGCCATGCCTAATGGGCTACTTATTCCACCAGATTCCTCATTTATTGTTTTTTTTTTTTAATAGACGGGGTCGTATTTTTTAACCCTCACGGATGGGGAGCGTGTCTCACAAAGAGGTTTATGGCATCGTGGGCTGCCTGTGAGTTATGAGGCTGTTCCTGTCTGGCAGGGAATGAAAGAGCCCAGCATCTGGCAGAATGTGAGAGCAGAAATCACAGAACTTCCCACTCGGAGGAGCTGGGCTGGCTGATGGATGTTGTGATAAAATGTCTCTCTTGACGTGTGAGGCAGGACAGTTGGAGGCCCTTTCTGTCCAAATTTATGGGGTTTGACCAAACCTCCTGGCTGGAAGTTTGAGGGAGTCACTCGTTGTGCAGCATGCTGCCATGCCATGGCAGGGGTGCTGAAAATCCCTCAATATTCCTCTTTTGCCCCATGTTTTAGGAGCAAATCTTAACTCAGCTCTGTGAAAAGGGAGGTCAGAGTCCCCAGAATTTCAGGACACAGCCCAGAAAATCTTCTTGCAAAGCCTCATCAGGATCCTCCTTACCCACATCCAGAGCTCCATAAAGTTTATGGAACACTTTCCAATGCCTTTAGTGAAAACTGGGATAAAAATTCCCATTGGGAGGTATTCCATATTAGGAATTCCCAGATATCTCCCCCTCTGAGTCACTGAGGGAGGCAGAATCCAGGTGTGAGCTCCATGGATTCTGCCTGGTACTTGGGGATAAAATTATTGCTGTAGAGAGGCCTTGGGTGGAGTCATCAGGTAAATAATTATTCCAATTGCTGCATTTTGCTCTGTCAGATAGTTAAAATTAAACCTCTTAACTCGAGAGCATTTTTACTGTGGAGAACAAAACCCTTCTGCTGACAAACCTGGTTAGATGCTGTTACCTAATTCTGTCCCCAAACTCTTGTTCCTAATTTGCTTTTTTGTTGATTTACCTCATTCCATGGCACAACACTTCTTTATCCTTCAGGAAGAGTAAGGAACAGTGGAATTTCCAGACCACGTTCCTGGTGGGTTTAATATTCTCTTTTTTACCAGTTCAGGAATAACAAACAACCTCCTGACTTGTCACTGACAGATTCTTTTTTGTGTGTGTTGGAATGACTCAAACAAAGGAGTGAAAACTGCATTTTGCATGTGTCAACCTCCTCCTTTCTAAAGGTACCTTAAAATAAAGGCTCTTCACTTTCTCACATCGACTTCAGAAGGAAACATCAGACATTCCTCTTCAAAAGTTCTGATAGGAACAGATGAGACCCGTGAGATGATCAAAGGGAGAGGGAAGTTTGCTGCGATTCCCTGTCTGTGTGATGGAGCCATGAAATGCTGTGGGTTCCCATCCTGCACGTCAGATTTCAGCCTGCAAAGAGCAGCCAAAAGCTTGTTTGGTGCACGTTGTTTGCGTTTTTAGTTGTCAGGGTCTTCCAAACGAGTGAAAAAAGGAAAATCAGAGGAGTTAATCTGTGGGATAAATCAGTATTTTCCTCTGGGATAAATCAATACTGATCAGGAGAAATGGGATCATTCCTGGTCCATTTTGCTGATCCCCTGCTGAATTTTTTTTTAATTTTAAATTCCACTTAGGTCCCAGACTGATGCACAACTTTGAGAGCCCCAGGATCATTTAGCTGGACTTGAATTAATATTTCCTTCCAACTTGTAGGTGAACCACAAAAACCCAGAGATGCAGCAATGTTCACATGATTTTCTTGAATTTTTAGGGTTTTTTTTTTCCACACAGCAGACCCAACATTTTGTGCTGTCTCCCAAATCTTCAGCTTTGACAGAAGGTACAAATCAGTGTCTGCTGTGTCTAACAAAAGGCAGCATCAACACATCTCTGTGTACTTGAATATTCAAATTCACATCTTTATTCATCTCCCTCCAAAGTCGCTCATCACCAGCTCTGGGGATGAAGAGCTGGGAGCTCAGGAGAGGTTTCTCCACACAGGGACCAAGGAGAGCCCTGAGGTGATGGTGAGAACATCATTTCATCACCCCAAAACTCAGCATCCTCTGGGAGCAGCCCCAGCTCAGCTGAATAGAAAGGAAAAAGGAGCCTCCTGGCTTTGCCCGTCCTTTCTGCCCTGAATAAAACAACTTTTGGAGTGAATCAATTTGAGGGAAGAAAGCCTCGGGGCTGAATGTTTAGCTGAGTGAATCAGTTTGGTGTGGAAAAGCAGCAGAAGGGCTGAATCTCTTTTAAAACTTTCCTTTTTTCTGTCTTGGTAATTTTTTTCATTTTTTTTCACTTTTTTCCGCGGGGGAGCTGCCTTCAGCTCCCCCCCCCGGGACCCAGCTTGGGCTCTGGCTACACCAGAGGCTGCAGCTATTTCCCTGTTCCTTTGGGAGCCTTTTGGGAGTGAATGAACTTGTGGAAAAAAAAAAAAATGAACTCGTTAGTCTGGGCTCTGTAGAGCTGATGAAGTGAGCGGATTTGGAAAGGTCACCGAGGCAGGGTGGCTGTGGGCTGTGACTTCTCTTTTGTAGCACATCGCTGCCTGCTGCGAGCATTGCTGTCCCTCCAGACTTCCCGAGGATGCTGGGGCAGTGTCTGTGGCTCCAGAGCTGTCACCCTGCCAGTGACAGGGCAGAGGAAATGAAGGCACAGCTCCCTGGGGCACCTCCTGAATATTTATGGTGGCAGCGGCAAGGATTTCATGGAGCTGCTCAGCCCGGGGGGGGGATCTGGAGCTGATTTTGCTGTTGCTGTTTGATTTGCAAGCTGCCAGGAACCATCCTAAAAGCCAGATGAGACCCCTGGGTGCACAGCAGTGACAGGGCTGTGACAGGCACCCCAGCCAAGGCCACACATCCCTCAGCAGGCTGTGACAGCTGTAGCTCCTAAGGAGCTCCAGGGCTGGGGACAGCGGGGCAGAGCTGATCATAACACACTGATCACCCCAAAAACACCCCAGGGGTGAGGAAAAGGGGGAAAGAATCAATTCAGATCAGCCAAAGAGCTGCTTGGCCAACCCTGAACTCTTAGGAGAGTGCCAGCTGTGGCACACGGTGCCCAGAGCAGCTGGGGCTGCCCCTGGATCCTTGGAAGTGTCCAAAGCCAGGTCGGAGCAGCCTGGGAGAGTGGAAGTTGTCCCTACCCTTCAATGGACCTTAGGATTCCAACCCAAACCATCTGATGGCTTTGTGACCCCTCTGCTGCCCGTGCCCCTCTCCAGCCCTTCCAGCCCTTCTCCACGCAGTGCTTTAAACCCATTTTTTTTGCAGCAAAAGCCCATGCTGTGTGTTTGTGCACTGGCTGCTGATTGCCTGGGTCACAGAAAAGTGGGTTAGACTCAGATTATTGCCTTTGTCCACGTTCCTGACCTTTTGCCCCGCATATTGCGTGGCCCGCGGGCGGAGGAAGGAGGATTAAAGGTTAAGAAACCTCTCTTGAAAGAGTTAGGATGCCTAAATGTTTAAAATGTTTCCTTTCCCCAGTAATTCCAATCCATATTAAAGCTAAAACCCTTCTGAGAGGTAATAAAACAGAGCAGTGGAGGAGATCATTGGGAAGATTAGGAAGAAGAGACTTAAGGGCTTATTCTTGATGCTTCTGGGTTTATACTTTGTTCTTGTTTTACTCTGTCAATCTCTTCTAGTGTTTCTCCCAGTGATTTTATTGTGTTTTTATGGAGCAGGGATGGTGCTGCAAACTAGCAGGGAAAAGCTTGTTGTGTTGAGTGGAGGGGGAAGAACATTCCTTTGCACATTTTTCGGTGTTCCTGTTATATCTCAAATTTAGAAAGTAACAAGAAGCAGCATCCAGTTTTCATTAATGCTTTAGGGTTTGGTTTGGTTTTTTTTTTTTTTTTTTTTGTTTGGTTTTTTTGTTTTTTGGTTTTTTTTTGGCACATATGTTTTTGTTTCCAGGCATCTGAAGGAGAAGATGAAATTCCTGGTGGAGGACACCAGGACCAGCAGATTCTTGGGATTTTGGTGCCAGGTAGGAACCTGGTGACCTCCTTTGTCCTAAACCCAGCAGAGTGGGAAGTACAGCGATGGTTTTTTGGGACAAAGGGTCGTGCTGTGACTGCTTCCCTTATGTGAACGTTCCTCTTGACACAGCCTGGCTGGTGGCCCACATTAATTTGCTCCAAAAAAATTAAAAAAAAAAAAGAAAGAAAAAAGGAAAAAATACATGATATTCACGTTCTTGGAGGAGTTGTGTGTTCCATCTGGATACTGCAAACCTGTGAATCCTGTCCAAATCACTCCTGTGTTCTCCTTGCTGGGTTTTTCAGCATCTTGTCAGTTAAATATATCCAAGAGCTCCCAGGCAGGAGCGTGAGGGCGGCTCGTGCCCGTCACAGCCAAGGAATGCCCTTGGGAGATGCTCCCACGGAGCATTTGCTCCCTGATTAAATCCCAGCGGCGTGGAATTCTGTCTGGGATGGTCGGTGTTGGCAGGAATTCCGTGGGATCCCCATGGAAATGTGTTTTGTCAGCGCGGGTGCGAGCAGGCCGCGGGGCTGCGGCCCGGTGCTGGCTGTGCCGGCACTGGGGGCACTGGGGGGTGCTGCAAGGCTCCTCTCCCTCTTAATTTCCGTGTTTCTATGGAAACAGATCCCGAACAGGAATCGTGCTTTCCTGCTTTGTCTCATCCTTTGCTTTGTCAGTGGGAAAAAGTGAAACTCGGGATGAAAGCCAGGGCAGGCAGCAGTAGGTGTTGCTGTGGGAGCAGGACCAGGTCCTTGCTGCTCGTGTTCCTCTTCACTTCCAAATCAAACTACGTGGGGATAGGGACTCCAAAAGCTTCAGTTCTCATCTGGGAGATGATTTCTGAATTTTATTCAAAAAGTGACTCGTGTGACCGTGGCTTCAGGCGGAGCATTGCCACCAGCTGGAAGGGAAGGAAGCTGCAGGTTTTTCCAGATTTCTCCTAACCCCCTGACCTGGAGCACCTCTAGCTTGGGTTTCAGGAATGAAAACCCAAACTTTGAGCACTATGATATTATGAGAATAAAATATTCTTTTTGGGAAAGAGAATTTGGAGGAAAAGAGTTTGGGGCCTGGCCTGTGTTTGTCAGGGAGATGAAAACCAGCAGCTTTTTTGCTGTCTGAGGCATTTAGGTCTTGTCTTCATCACCACAAGAAGTGCAGGATAAGGAGGTGCAAGCTGGGGCTGAAACCTGGGAAGAGAAATCCCTCTACAAGTCATCAGAGAAGCAGCTTCTTGGCAATAAAAACTTCAGGAATTGTTTTTTCCATAAACTTGGAAGTCTGGATATTGAGTGCTTGGCTGGAGAGGGACCTGGACCTCTGGGGGTGGCAGGACCTGCTGCATCCAATGGGTTTGGTGCTTTTGAGGTATTTCTAAAGCTCCTGGTGGCTGTCACTCAGTGTCACAGCAGGGTCACCGGTTCCACTGTGCTCCGGGTGTTCCTTGTCTTTACTCCAAGGTGTCTCCACTAACAGATCACATTTTCTTCCACACCTGTCTCGGTGAATCCTTCAGGCCCAGCTATCCCAGCATCTGGCAGGAATGAGGAATAACTCCAATAATTTAGGTCGTTACTGGTCAAACTGGGCCGAACCTCTGGCTGCGTCCAGCGGGGACAGAGTGAAAAGGGAAGGAGGATGGTGAGCACGTGGACAGGTTCAATCTCAAACCAAAAAGGAGAGTTTCTCACAGGTTTGCTTGGGAATAATTCCCTTTGCGGGAGGTTATTCCTCTCTGTGGTGTTCAGGGACAAAGAACAGAGCTCAGGAAGATGATCTGTCCTGATATCTCTGACAGGAGGGAGAGCTGGCCTTGCCCTCCTTGTCACCCTGAGAAGGGAAAGCAGAACTGTCCAAAGATTTTGAAACTTTTCCCAAATCTCTCCATCAAGGACTGGGCTGGAGCCCCTAATAGGATCTAAGCTGGGTGTAACTCTTAAGTTCAGCACCTTGTGACGGTCTTGAGCAGCCAGCCCTGCTCTCTGTGTCCCTGCTCCCATCCTCTCAGATCAAAGGGAGACTTCACTAGAAAAATCTCTGCTGCTTTATTCACACAGAGAAGAAAGAGTTAAATTTTTTCCTCCTTTTTTTAAGGGCCTGCCTTGCTGTAAGTTTTGGTATTTAAAATTAATGAAGAAAATGAGAAAATAATGTGGCTCGGATTACTCCTCCTCAGCTGTTTTGCTTTTTCTGGCAAATTGCTGCTTGTAGACGTCTGGCATTTTATTTCTTTTTGGGATTTTTTTTTTTAAGCATTGACATCTCTCATCATGCTCTATATAACTCTTTCTTGGGAATTATGTGACGGGTGGATGGCCCCTCATTCCTGGTCCTGCTCCTCAGGGCATCCTTTTGCAAAGCCCTTCTCCCCCTCTTCCTTCCCTCCTCCAACCTGTGGGTGTCTGACTCAGAGAGCTGGAGACTCATTCTGGAGTTTTCACGTGTAACTTCTCATTAATTAACTTGTGACTCAACATGTTCACATTAGAGAAGATGGAATTTGCAGTCTTGCTTTTGCTTTCCCTGTTTTTGATGCCTCATGGGTGCGTGGTAGAATTCTTTTGGAGCATTTGTGGGATAGATGAAGTTGTGGTTGCACCATCCCTGGAAATGTTCCAGACTAGGTTTCAAGCAACCTGGTCTAGTGGGAGGTGTCCCTGCCCATGGTAGGGGCTGGAATGGGATGGTTTTAAGGTCCCTTTCCACCCAAACCAGTCTGGAATTCTCGTGGTAGGGCTAAAGAAGGTTCTGGCACTGAACTTGGGTTTCAAGCAACCTGGTCTAGTGGAAGGTGTCCCTGCCCATGGTAGGGGCTGGAATGGGATGGTTTTAAGGTCCCTTTCCACCCAAACCAGTCTGGAATTCTCGTGGTAGGGCTAAAGAAGGTTCTGGCACTGAACCCAGGCTTGATAGGAAAAAATCTTCTGGAAGCAGCGAGGTCCTTGCATGAGTGCAGCACAGTGGTGGGAACCCCTCTGCCCACATTGCCCTGCTCAGAGGGGTTGGCCTTGCCCCCCAAATTCTCCAGATCAAAATCCTCGCACTGAGCTGGCTGTGCCAACGTGGCTGGGTTGGGCATCTTCCATCACGTTGGGTTGGGTGTCTTCCATCACGTTGTGTGTCTTCCATCATGTTGGGTTGGGCACCTTCCATTGTGTTGTACTGGGCATCTTCCATCACGTTGGGCATCTTCCACCATGTTGGGGTGGGTGTCTTCCATCCTGCTGGGCTGGCTCTTCCATCAGGTTGGATTGGGAGTCTTCCATCACGTTGGGTTGGGAGTTGGCCTTGCCCCCCAAATTCTCCAGATCAAAATCCTCGCACTGAGCTGGCTGTGCCAACGTGGCTGGGTTGGGCATCTTCCATCACGTTGGGTTGGGTGTCTTCCATCACGTTGTGTGTCTTCCATCATGTTGGGTTGGGCACCTTCCATTGTGTTGTACTGGGCATCTTCCATCACGTTGGGCATCTTCCACCATGTTGGGGTGGGTGTCTTCCATCCTGCTGGGCTGGCTCTTCCATCAGGTTGGATTGGGGGTCTTCCATCACGTTGGGTTGGGAGTCTTCCATCAGCCACAGGTCCAAATTCCCACATGTCCCACATGCAGAAAGTCCAACCCCTCCAGCTGCCAGACTTGCAAATGAGGAGGTGTTAACGAGCGTGAGGGCTCCTGGCAGCAGCTCCTCAATTTTCCTGAGGTTTGGGAAGTGCTGGGTGTCCGGACACCGCCTCTGTCGGAGCAGGGTGATGGCGACCATCCCAGAAGGAGACATTTCCAATGGATTTGTCCCATTCCTACAGCCACACTCGAGCTCCTCAGAAAGTACCTCCCTCCTCATGAATTTTAAATGTCCATAAAACCCCCAGGTTTCTCTTTCTTCCCCTTTGCTCTTTAGGAACTGTTGGAAAACTGAAGGAAAAATTGTTAAACTGAAGCAATTGAGTTGAGCATCCAACTGCAAGCCCAGGGCCAAACCTCTGACAGGAAAAACAACTCCAAACCCTCTTGCACCCAAATAAGACCAATAAAAGCTCCAAAGTTAATCTTTAACTTGAGCTCACAGGACTGGGGTCATTAAAGTTATTAAAATCCAGTTGTTGGAGAGCTGGGGGACTCCGTAAAGGAATCTGCGGCTCGGGGAGGAATTCTGCCCGGGAGGATTTCCTGGTTAATGCAGCTGTTGACTGGCAAATTGCTTTGCTGGCTGGGCAAGTGCTGGATGCTTCCATATGAAATTGCTGCTGCAGCTGGAGGTGAAGGCAGAGAGTGGGAACAACTCCCAATAATTCAACCCCTGTGTGGGATTCAGGCTCCTGGTGCACTGTCCCAGCTATAAATATTAAACCTGGATTTAGGATGGGATTTCAGCGTGGCCTGCTGGCTCCTCTTCCCGACCTCATCCATCTCCAAGCCGGAGGGGTGGGCTGCAGGATGCTGCTCTCCTCTCCTTATCCATTTTCCCCCTCCTTATCCATATTTCCTCTCCTTCCATTAATCACTCTAATGGCAAACTGGGGGGAAAAGAGTTTAAAAATCCGTATTTATCTGTAGGAATATGTCAGAACCAGAGCCAGCTCTGCTGCACAATGCCTGGGGGGTGGAAAAGCTCTGGATTTCGGGATCTGGGGGATGAAAGATCCCACACCACTCCGTGTCTGCAGGGAGGTGACTTTCCAGGGTCACAGAGTGCTGGATTTATTCCTCTGAGGGCTCTAAACCCTCTTTGCAAGGGGCACGTTTGAGTTACGAGTTGCAACTCCACCGAGTCCCCACGTCTGGGCAGAAATGATCCCCCAGCTCATTGTAAATGCAGGCAGGCCTGCAGTAAATGGGATTCAATTAGCAGGAAAAAGCTCAGAAAACCAGAGTTTCTTTGCAGTTAGGAGGGCTGGAAGAGGGCAAGCCTGGGGTTGCTGAGCCAGACCTGGTGCCTGATTCGTGCTGCACTGGGGAATTTGCTCTGGTTTGTATTAAATTTTACATTACGAAAGGTTGGAACTGAGTCTGACTGATTTAAGTTGTACCAGGCTGAATTTCCAGTCCCAGCTCTGATAACTTTAAGCATTTCTTGCCAGGCTGCCAAGCACTCTCCTGTTAGTCAGGAGATATCACCTGGAAATCCTTCCCTTCCTGAGAAAATTCATCCAGTAAACCAAAGTTTTTCACTATAAAAATGTATTTGATGTTATTTTTTGAGTGGACAACAAGTTTTTCTACCTGCCTACCACTGCTGTGGCTGCCTCATCCCTGGAAATGTCCAAGGCTGGGTTGGACAGGGCTCAGACAACCTGGGATAGTGGAAGATGCTCCTGCCCCTGGCAGGGGTGGAACTGGATGGGCTTTGAGATTTCTTCCCCCCTAAACCATTCCATGATTCTACGATTTGGAGTTTTCCCTGAAAACGCAAACACTTCCAGCCAATACTTTTTATAAACCCCAAAGTCACTTCATTTATTGGAAGGCCTTTTCAGAGAGGGGAAAAAAAACATTGGAAGAGCTTTGCTGGCTAAACCTGAGAAAAGTACTTGTTACTTAATTCCCTTGCAGAAATGTGTTTAGTTCCACAAATGCAAATCTGTGCCGGCGCTGCAGGTGTGTGAGGGGGTGATAAGTGCTGTTCACACACTTAGGAAAGCAATGTGGAAATAAATGACCACATTCCCGATTATTTGAAACTCCTGACGGATTCCTTATGGAGAGGAAACAGCCAGTCCAAATAGACTCAGCCCTGAACTCGTGATGAAACTCTGCGAGGCGCTCGAAAACGCAAAATCCCACGCGTTTGAACGGAAAAGTTACAACTTTGCAGCCAGGAATTCTAACAATTATTGCACAGGGCTGGTCTCCTTCCTTTTCCCATCCTGTCCAGGCTGCTGTGATGGATGCACCTCATTCCCAGGCAGAGAGCATCTCCACCACGAATGAGATCCCCCCGTATTGGCGGAGTGCAATCATTAGGCTGATTTTCCTCCATAATGAGGTGTTGTGGAGTACAGCTCCATTGAAAAGCCTTTAAATAATGTTAGCATTGAATATAATAACCTTCCAGGGAAATCAAATCCCTCGCCGCCTCTGGTTCTGCCTCTGAAAGGGAATCAATTTTCTTTGCCTGATAGCTTTCCCCAGCACTTAACACGGATGGGGGAAGGCACTCATTGTGAGGGTTGCCCAGGAATTGCCTTCTGAAGGTCAAATCTTGGGGGGAAAAAAAAAGAAGGAAAAGAAAAGAAAACAAGGTTTGGTGACCCCTATCCTGATGGGAAGGACCTGCTGCAGCTGCTTGGGTGGGGAGAGGGGCTGGAATGCTCATGGTAGGGTTTGTTTGTGGGTTTTAATGATAGATACAATGAGTCTGTGTGTGTGTGTCTTCCTTAAAATTCCAATCAGGAAGGCAATCCTAGCCTGGATTTGGGCTCGGTGGCTGTTTGGGTGTCCCTGGTTTAGCTGCAGCCTCCTTGGCTTGCACAGTCCGAGCCAGCTGGAGCATCCAACACGTCGCTTCCCTCGCTTTGAAGACAAAGCAAGGCAAGGAATAAATCCAAAAATCCCGCATTCCTGGCTGGCTGCTCCGTGGCTTTGCTGGGAAATTCCCAGAAAAGTGCAAAATCAGGGAGTCCTTTAATAATAACACACTGAATTCCCCACCTTGTGGAGCATCCATGTGGCTGTTCCCTGGATTTGCTCCTCTCTGCTGCTGTGAAAACCAGGAATGAACATTTTGGGGTGAAACCAGGAGTGCTCAGGCCACTCTCAGTTCCTGTAGCACAACCCTCAGCAGGTCAGGATGGATGAGCTTCCAAGGATGACAGCAGGCAGGATTTGGCCCAGGATGGATTCTCTGCAAAATGCAAATCCCAAGGATTGAGCAGGACAGGGAATGAAACGGCAGATTGGGGGTTCAGGTGCTGAGGGGGAACATTGCCCAGGAAAATCCCAAGGATTGAGCAGGACAGGGAATGAAACGGCAGAGTGGGGGTTCAGGTGCTGAGGGGGAACATTGCCCAGGAAAATCCCAAGGATTGAGCAGGACAGGGAATGAAATGGCAGAGTGGGGGTTCAGGTGCTGAGGGGGAACATAGCCCAGGAAAATCCCACTCGGAAATCGTTTTCCCCATAAAATCCCAACTGCAGAGTGTCACCATAATGCGCCCTAATGACAGGGAGGCGGGGGGAGTTTTAGAAAGTGGTTTTAAAAAAGCTCTGGAATCCATCTGGATTCTCTTAGGAACAAGCAAAACCTCATCAGGGACCACTTCAAAGCCCATTTCCTCCTGCTTAAATTATCTCGTGTGCGCCTGCTGCTGCATGGACATTGTTCCATTAGGGATGATTTTTGACTCTGCCTAATCTGAACAAACTGCACAATATTCCAGGAGTGATTTCCAATTTATTGGGAGCCCTGATTCCTGCAGACAGCCTGGCTTGGCTTTGGGGATGGATACAGGAGGAATTCACAGCCCTCCTCTTTGATGTCCTGCCCAAAGGCTTTGGAAAATGGAATTAATTGGGGAATTTTAGGAAGTATGGCATTGTTATATTTATAATAGTGTGAGTTGTTTTAAAGGTATTGAGCTTTCAATTATATATTTATATCTATATCTATTTTATATCTATTTTATATCTATATCTATGTATCTGTATTTCAAGAAACGGTGTATAGTATGTATTTTATCTATAGGCAATAAAACATTTTAAGGAGGGGTTTATACCTCCAAAAACTTTGCTATGCCATAAAAATTCATAATGGAGGGAGTTTAAACCCCTAAAACTGTGCTAGGCCATCAAAATTCTTGTTGTGTGGATGTTTAAAGAAATTAGGTTTTCAGGGAGCTGAAGTTTGGTCCTACTGGACGTGAAGTAAAGCTGTGTGGATAATGAATTTTTAAAGCAATTAATGGGTCAAACAGATATAATTTTATTTTTTTTTACTGTCAACCTAAATAATTTCCTTATATCCTAAAAGCTCTGGAGGGGAATTTTGGGGTTGGTTAATTCTATTGATTTTTTTTTTTTTTCCCAAGTGGATCAATTTTGCCATCTTGGAATGAGGCATCAGGAGGAAACATTCTGAATCTGCTAAATTCAGAACTCACATCTCATCCCTCCCAAAACACTGCTCTGCTAATTTTAAATTAATCCCTAAATTTATGCTCCACAGAAGGGAAACAAGTGGTAAGAACAGATTTGAATTTTTGGCTGAGAATTTGGAGATGCAGCCCCGGGGAGGAGCTGGAAGATGCTGATGGATCCTAGGGAAGAGCCAGAGGTGACACCTGGGACATCTTGGAGAGGTTTTGCACATTCTCTGCCCCTTTCCCACACAGATTCAACCTCTCTCCTTGTCCAAACATTTCCCATTTGGGAAAGCAAAGAAAATAAAAACACAGCGACACAAAGCCTGTCTTGAAATCCATACAGTGATGAGGTAATAATGAAATAATCTGAAATAATCCAGTGAAAAATTCCTGTATTTTCAATAAGGTGTTTCAGGTGTTGTTTTAGACCTGGATATTTGCAGGCAAGTAAAAAAAAAATCCAAACCAAAGCAAGGATGAGATTTTCCACAGCTCTTTTTGCTCAGTGAAGGGAATCGAAGATGAAACATTTACGATGTGCCACAAATCAATATCAGCCTGGCAAGGCTTTGACACGTTCCTTTTTTGAAGGAGCAAAGAGGATGGAAAATACATGGAAAAACAATATTCCAGAGCACAGACACCTCTGTGTGTGATCTGATGGGCAGTGAGGGATGAACCCCAGCTGGGAACACGCCAAACACGGCCTGAAAACAAAGAACTCCGAGCTCAGATGAACCAACTCCCTGTGGGCTCCCTTTTATTAAAACAAATGATATTCGTGTTTTGTGAAGTTCATTTACCCCACAACTGAGGAGTGAGGTGATTTTTATTCTCTGGCTTGAGAGTACAGTTTTATTTAAGTGTCTGAATAGCCAAACCATGGTGAGGGCACATAGCAAAGCCTCCCATATCCAGGTTTTTCCGTGGGCACAGCTGGGTGCAGAGTGTGATGCCAGGAAAAGGCCAAGGGACCATGACAATAAATAAAATGTGGGGTTTTTTAGAACATGTCACTTAAAACATAACTCTTGCTCCGCTGGTTTGCTGTAAAAAATCTGGTTTTCCGCAGTTTGAAATCAGCCAGGGTTTTCACAAGGGTTGGGAGGCAATTTTGGCAAATTGGTGAGGTTTAGGCTCTGACAAAGAACCCAGGAAAAAGCCTGGATGTGGCACTGGGTGCCATGGTTTATGTGAGATGTTAGGGCTGGGTTGGACTCGATGACTTTGAAGGTCTCTTCCAACCTGGTCATTCTGTGAATTCTGTGAATTCTGTGAAAATCAGTGGTCTTGGCTCAGAATTGGATTTGCACGGAGAGCAAGGACACACAAAGACAAGGACATTTTGTCAAGAGCCAAATCCCTGCTCTTTTGGCCCCTGCAAACCCCAAGTGGGAGCTGCTGACCATGAAGCACCTTTTGGGAACGATGGAGAGGAGGGAGCAGATCCTGCTGTGCTTGATGGAGGAAGGCAGGGAAGAAGAGCTGTGGGCAGGGTCTCAAATGCTCCTCACTGTCCCATAAACTCTGTTAATAATTTAATTAATCCAGGAAGGGTAATTATTTCATTAATTTAGGAAGAATTTCTTCCCTGGGAGGGTGGGAAGACCCTGGCACGGGGTGCCCAGAGAAGATGTGGCTGCTCCTGGATCCCTGGAAGTGTCCATGGCCTAGATGGAAAAACCTGGGATAGTGGAAGGTGTCCCTGCCCTTGGCAGGGGTAGATTGGGATGAGCTTTAAGGTCCTTCCCAACCCAAAACATCTGGAATCCTGTGAGCCTATAATATAATGGAAAAGGTTGGAAACCATTGCGAAGTTCGATGGAGCTGCCCTGTGCCTGCTTTTCCCTTGGAATTTTAATTCAGGGGATTCTGGGTCTTACAAAGCTGTTTTGGTGTTTTAAAGGGCAGAGAATTCATGTGGCTGTGGTGTGTGTTGGGAATTTCCAGCATCCCTCACCTCCCTGTGCCATGAGTGATGCACTCATTTAAATAAAACCACAATGGAAAACGTGATTCTTAGGGAAACCAGGATCTGCGTGGACGGCATTGAGCCCCTCTGATTTACCCACATTACTTACAGAAAAATGGAGTCTGAAGAGCCCAGGGGAAAATGAAGGTGTGATTTCCACAGCTGCCACTCCTGGCCTTGTCCTCTATAATTTCAAAAGGCACAAAACCACTTCAAATTCTCCCACAATCGCCTGTCTTTGTCTGCTGTCAGAGCCGCCTGTGGCTCCTCACGCTCCATCCTCCTGGCTTCCCTGCAATCTTCGGGCTGTTTAGCCCTGGAATAATGTAATCCAATTTTCTTTGTTGCCATAAAGGCCTTAATTACAGCTTCACGGGATATTGTAATCAGAACACGTCGGGTTTTCCCGCGTGTCAAAGCTCCAGATCCATCAGTGTCCTTGTGCTGTTGGAAGCGCTCGGAAATGCTGGAGGGCACGAGTTGTTGGAACCCTGGTGCTGGGGATTTCAGAGTTTCTGTGCTGGCAGGCACTGACCCCCATGAGAACACTGCACTGACCTGAGGCCCTGGAGAAGCTTCCAAAATGGAATGACAGAACTGGGATTGTGGCTGTGGAGTTTGGATAGAAGTGTGTGATATCACAGGCTGGGAAACTCAGAGTTTAAGGGTTTAGAATATAGTAATGTATATAGAGCAAGATGGAGGCTTTAGGGTAGAGGCTGGTCCTTCTTCTTCAACTTCTTTTCCTTCTTCACCTTCTCCTTCTTCTTCACCTTCTTCTCCGCGGGTTTGGGTGGTTTTATGTAATTGGATAAAAAGTCCACATTGCAGGCACGGGTGGTTGGTTATTGGGTTAAAAGTGAAAATAATTCAGGTGTCATTTCTTAGTTGGACAATTTATCCTTAAAAGGCCCTGTAGAAAAAAAACAGGGCTCCATTTTTAGTTTCTTAGAGTGAAGTACTGTATAACTCATGGTTTGTGAGAGTGTGACATAGGTAAGAGCTAATAAACACCTGAGTCCCAACAAGAAATACCATCTCACACATTTAATCCCAACCTTGGCAGAAAAAAAGAAGGAAAGAATCCACAACGCATGAGATGAATTTATCCAGAACCAGTTTTCCTCCAGCAACACAAACTATCAGCTGGCTTGGAATTTCTGCCTTTCTCTCCAGGTGATTGCTGCAGGAATGTGATGATCTCTCATTTGTGCCAGGTCATTCCTGTGTGGATTTTTCCCGTTGGCATTTGCAGGAAGAGTTTTCATTTTGCCCAATTCTATGTGGTCGGTGACCTTAAAGAGCAGGGGCCACCTTGGGGCATGGCAAAAGTCACCTTGGTCACTCACAGCTTTGCCTTATTAACACTGGGCCTGTGTCTGAAGAAAAACAAAAAAAAAGAGAAAATAACATTTTTGAATGTTATCCTGGGGAATTTGGATTTCCCAGGGAAATTTTTATCAGAAATACATTTTTATTGCAAAGCTGCTGTTTGTTGGTGTCCTTGTGTGATTCCAAGTCACCTCCCCAGGAGCAGGGGGGATGGGATGGAGCCAGAATCTGGGGGTACCTCTGTGGTCGGTGACCTTAAAGAGCAGGGCCCACCTTGGGGCGTGGCAAAAGTCACCTTGGTCACTCACAGCTTTGCTTTATTAACACTGGGCCTGTGTCTGAAGAAAAACAAAAAAAAAAAAAAAAAATAAAATTTTTGAATGTTATCCTGGGGAATTTGGATTTCCCAGGGAAATTTTTATCAGCAATACATTTTTATTGCAAAGCTGCTGTTTGCTGGTGTCCTTGTGTGATTCCAAGTCACCTCCCCAGGAGCAGGGGGGATGGGATGGAGCCAGAATCTGGGGGTACCTGCAGCCTCTGGCATTTTGGGGATCAGAAGGATTTTCATCTCTAGTGAATCATGGAATCAGAGAATCATGGAATGGGTTGGGTTGGGTTGGAAGGACCTTAAAGCCCATCCCATTCCACCCCCTTCCATGGGCAGGGACACCTTCCATTGTCCCAGGCTGCTCCAGCCTGGCCTGAGATGGATCCAGTGCTGAATGTCTTCCTTGTGGCTGTGCATTTGTGGAATTTCCCAGCATTTTGTGTCCAGCCTGGCTGAAGACAGGAAGCAGGAATGTGCAGGGAATGCTGTCCTGGGATGTGCTCCCGCTCCACCTGAACATTGCCAAGCTCTGCTGGGATTGGGCTGGGAGCTCTGGACTGGTTTTTCTGCTGGAAAAGCAAATTAAATCTCTTCTGTTATTGGATCATTCCCAAAGTTTCTTTCCGACGTGGCTTCCACAGACAAAGAACCCGAGCCTGTTCCACCCATCTGACCCCCGGTTTGCCCAGGCTGGCTGAAGGTGGGATTTATCCTCCTGTGAAATGTTCCTGTGGGATTTTCCAGAAGGGTTTCCAATGCTGCCCTTTTAAAATAAAAGCCGAGCATAGATTATAGCTATTTCCCAGGTTTAATCCCTAAATATATTGGGAATTATTTTATTTTCCCAGAAATACCATTTTCCTGGCGTGTAGATGAGCCCGGGGAGCCCTTTTAGGAATGTCCTTCACAAAGGGAATCCAGCTGGGTGTGAAATGAGCCCTTTTGTCCGTCAGAAATGCGGGATGGGGGTCGGGATCGATACATCCCTGCCTCTGGAACAGCCCGGCCACAGACCTGGCAACAATGGGAAAAGAGGTTCAAAAGATTCCTGCTGCATGCAGCCAATGGTGAATAATAATCACCATTTTAGCAGGAGATTAAATTGCTCGTGTTTTAGTGTTCAGCTGCAGCCCTGAGCCGGGAATGGTGCCCTTGGATGTCGTTCCTCTTATCCTAAAACGTCACAATAAAATCCCAGCTCCATGCAAATTCCAAACCTTTGGAATCTTTGTGAGCAAGGCTCTTCCAAATGGTGTTATCCATCCTGGGAATAACCTGGGCAAAGCAGCCCCTCGTGGCTGGGGGCTGCTCACTGCCCTCACATCTTTTTGTCATTTCAAATTTATTAATCCACATTTCTCCAAATCCTAATTCCTTGTTCTGGAGCTGTCGTTCATTTTCCTGCAGCTTCTGCTGTTTGCCAGCATTTATGGCCCAATGCAAAAATGGCAAAGCTCTGTCTCCAGCAGGGAAAATACTCAGCATTATTTGCATATATGCAAATCGAGTGACTTTGCAGAAATTTCGGGAATGGGAACGGCTTGTGGGGCTGGAAAACTCAGTGTCAGTGGGGAAAAAACAGGCTGGGGTCTCCTTTGCTCCACATCTCCTCTCCATTTGGAAGCCAATCCATATAAAATCTGCCATAACTGCTTCCTCTGAAAAAAAAAAAAAAAAAAAAAAAAAGGTTGAATTGCAGTGCTTGTGCTGTTTGTTTTTCCCTGAACCTGGCATTTATTTTCCCATTTTATTGCCTTGCAGATGGAGAAAGTCTCTTTGCACAGAGCATTCACTCGGCTTTGAACCAAAGTCTTTGTGCCTTCCCAAGTGGAACTGCGTGAAATTCCTTAATCAAATATTCCCAGAAAATGTAAAACCAGCTCCATCACTGTTATTTCTCTGCTTGCATAAGTATTTCTTGGAGGCTGAAAAGCAGCCTGTAAAGTTCACTGCAGCATTACCAAATTCCATGATTCTGATGTTTGGGTTGGATCTTGAAATGCCATTGAGGAGTGGTGCTGGAGCTGCTTCATTTTCTCAGGAAAAAATTCATTTAACAGTGAAAACGGATGAATTTGAAAGGGATTTTCCCCTCCTGTTTTTTCAGACCAGCAGGAAGATGAGAGCCCAGCCCTTCCCAGAGCTCCATCCCAGCAGTGTCAGGGAACATAAATCCCACTCACAGCCTCATATGGATGTTGCCCTCCCTGCTTTATGGTGGATATAATTTAAACCTTCCCAGGCTGAATATTCCCCTTTAATTCTCATTCCTGCCTTTCTCTCTCATTCCTACTTGTTGGAAATGCATCCCTGCTCCTGGCAGGGATGGCAGCTGTGCCATCCCTGTACCTCAGGGTATCTTAAAACCATGAAGGATTTTCCAATTGAATTTTGATTTGGAAGCTGCCAGCTGAGAGCTTTGCATTGAAGAACTCAGCTTTTGGGGAAAATTCCCATCGAAGTATCCCGAATTTCCTTGGCTTTGTTTCTCCCACAGGCTCCCAGGCTTGTTTACTCGGATCCTTTTTGCTTTGGTGTCACGACCCTGCCCTTTCCTTCCTCCTTCCTCGCGCTCTGCTCGTCATTAAATCTCCAGATTATGACACAAAGTCATTTCTGCTCCGTGCGTTTTTCCCTCAGCTCCTCTCCTCAGGGATACAGGATCTATCCAAGGACTGCACGTCTCTTAAATAACACTTAGGATAATACTTAAAGAGAGCCATAAATGGAATTGCAGCCGTTGGCTCCGGAATGTGCCGCGAGTTCCCGCTACCATGGGGAGCTCACAGCCACAGCTTCCCAATATTCCACTCCTGGATTGGTTTTTACATTTATTTCATGGGATTCCAGGGTTGGAAGGGATGTTCCTGCTACGATGAGGTGCTCACAGGCACATCTCCCAATATTCCCAATATTCCTTTCATGGGTTGGTTTTTACATTTATTTCATGTAATTCCAGGGTTGTAATGGATGTTACTGCCCCAATGGGATGTTCACAGCCACAGCTTCCTAATATTCCTTTCCTGGGTTGGTTTTTACATTTATTTCATGGAATTTCAGGGTTGGAATGGGTGTTCCCACCCTGATGGGGTGCTCACGGCCACAGCTTCCCAATATTCCTATCCTAGATTGGTTTTTACATTTATTTCATGGAATTTCAGGGTTGGAATGGGTGTTCCCACCCTGATGGGGTGCTCACGGCCACAGCTTCCCAATATTCCTATCCTAGATTGGTTTTTACATTTATTTCATGGTATTGCAGGGTTGGAAGGGACATTCCTGCTCCGATGGGATGTTCACAGCCACATTCCCAATATTCCCAATATTCCTTTCCTGGGTTGGCTTTTACGTTTATTTCATGGAATTCCAGGGTTGGAAGGGACCTTAAGCTGATCTAATTCCAAGGGATTCCTTGGCAGGGCCACTTTCCACTATCCCATGCCCTGTCCAGGCTGGCCTTGGATGATTCCAGGGATGCAGATAGGATGTACAAGGTGGATTTTTTCCCTCTAAAAGGTGGATTGGGCATGGAAGGAGGCAGCCTCTGAAAGATTAATGGAGCTATTGATCCCAGCAGTGCTGTAACAACTCAGCATTGCTCAGACATCTGAGGGCTGCCAGCATTCCCAGAGATAAAAGCTGGAGCAGGAATGTTCGTCTGTCTCCGTGACATTGTTCCTCGTGGGGTTTTTTTTTTTAATCCCTTTTTATTTTCCCTCCTCTTCTGCCTATGTAAAATAAAGGAAGAGGAGAATAATGAGGGTCAGGTGGTGGGGTTGTTATTTAGGCTGATCCCCCTTGTAGGCTTCCAAATAATTTCCAGAATTATTGGGTAATCAAAGGCAGGAATAAAAACGGTAAGATCAAATAAATAACGTGGAGCTAATGAAGCTCCATCCATGTGCCAGCAAATGTCAGGGAAAAAAGGGTTGGACATGCAAATTCCTCTTCATCCTGCTCCCCAGGGAAAGGTTCAGACAGACTGAAGGTCATCTTAGACATTGTGATGCAGGCATAAAGTGGTGCTGGAAGAAAGAATCCCAGTGGGAATCTTTCCCTTGTTTGCAGGATTTGTTCCCCAAGGAAACCTCAAATCTGAAATGAGCCAGGACGGAAATGGGGCAGAAATCCCCAGTTCTGAGCTGGAAACTGGAGGGTGCCCACATCTGCTGGGGGTGAACTGGTGGGACTGGCAGCACCCCAAATACATCAATAAAAATGGCATTGTATCAATAAAAATGACATTATATCAATAAATATGTCATTATATCAATAAGTGTGGTCTCAGATCAATAAATATGAGGGAAGGGAAAATTCCTCCTTTTTTCTGGACATCCAAACCAGGATATGATATCCTCACACACAGCCCAAATTAACTGTATTATTTAATGGGGCACGCTCAAAAATACAAGCAGCAATTCAGGCCTGCAAAGGGATGAATTAGGGATGACCTAATTCCATAAAATATGGTGGTTTGGAGTCCTGAATCATCCCCATGTCCTAAGGTAGGATTTTCCTATCTCACCCTGTCATTCTCTGAGATTTTCTGGGGCTCGCTGTGGTGTTTGGTGTCCAACAGGAACATTTTCTTGTCCAGTTTCCTACCTGGAACTCTGGAAACACACCTGCATTCTTCTACTATATTATTATTATTATTATTATTGTTATTATTATTCTTATTATTATTGCTATTATTATTTTATTTTATTTTATTTTATTTTATTATTATTACTACTACTATTACATCAAAACATCTTTGATGGGCACCTTGAGTAACAAATTTGTAAAACTTTTAATTCTCTTATTTATTCTCAGAGAAACATTGATGGATAATGTGCAAAATGAGATTAAAACAAATGAGTATCACATTTAATAAAGTGCTTGCACAAATAATCATAAATTTCTTGCTGGAAACAGGTAAAATTCTATGTATGAGAAGGAAATATGGATTGCAGAGGCATCAAAATCTATTGGGAAAAAAAAATATTGGTGACCATTATTTCAGTCTGAAGGATCTGATGAGATTTGTAGGGATCAGTTCTCCTCCCTCTAACTCATGCAAGATAATTGGAAGGACTGGAAGGAATTCCTCCAGCTGGAACTGGGAGATGGGGGAAGCTCTTTTCTGTTTGTTCTATTTAAAACCCACATTTTCCCTTCCTGAAGTAGCTCCAGTCTCTTCCTTATGGGAGAATCGTCAAATCATGGAATCACCAAGGCTGGAGAAGCCCTCCAAGGCTGAGTCCAACAATTCCCTGGCACTGCTGAGGCCACCACTGACCCATGTCCCCAAGTGCCACATCCACATTCTAAACTGGTTTTTAACTCCCTCCAGGGATGGGGATTCCACCCTGGGCTGGGATTGGGGCACCCTTTCAGTGAAGGAATTTTCCTGATATCCAGCCTGAGGCCATTTCCTCCCATCCTGTCCCTGTTCCCTGGGATCAGAGCCCAATCCCCACCCTCATTTTCCTGACCTGAAGGACTCTGTTCATGGTTGGATTAAATTATTTTAGGAGGCCTTTTTCAACCTTAATGATTCCATGATCCTGTGTTTGGTGGCTTCCCTGTGCTTCCCATCCTTCCAACACCATTCCTGCTGCCCTGGGACAGCTCTCCATGGATTTAGCTCCATTGGGGATGAACAACCAGACAGGTCTGGGGGTTGGAAAAGCCAAACCCATCCCCTTTAGCTCATGGAGCAGGGCTGGAGCTCCAGGGATATCCTGGGAAGGAATTGTGTCCTCTTTAGCTCATGGAGAAAGGCTGGAGCTCTAGGGACATCCCAGGAAGGAACTGTGTCCCTTTTAGCTCATGGAGAAAGGCTGGAGCTCCATGGATTTCCCAGGAAGGAATCGTGTCCCCTTTAGCTCATGGAGCCCCAGGAATATCCCAGGAAGAAATCCTGTTTCAACACGGATTCCTTACCCACTTAAGCCACCTCTTGGCTGCTCTCCAAAACGTAAACTGACTTCAGGGCTGGGACTCGGGGAATCATTTCAGATGTGTTCGCTCGGATGTTGGGAATTTGGGACTCCTGAAGCCCCGGGCCTAAAAGGAACATTGTTTTCCCTCTCGTTAGTCCTTTTGCTGAACTCCAGCCACAGCCTCCCTGGATTTTCCCACCAGTATCCCTTTATCTGATGGGGCTGAGAAGGAAAACCTGTTGCAAGCATTAAATATTTTCTGATGGCTCATCTGCTTAATTGTGGCTCTGTAGGATCAGATTTCTGGGATACAGAGCAATTCCAAGTGTTTCTCATATTACAGCTCGGACTCTGAGGACGCTGCCAGCTGTGGAGGTGACTGCCTGGGGACACACCAAGGGAGTTTTCCAGGGAAAAGCTTTCCTTCCCGTGCTGCCAGCAGGTGACTTCTCCTGGTGGAGGAGTATTTATGGAACAGGGATTGTGAGTTGCACTTTGGGAAAAAAGCAGCACCGAGGTCTCTGCAGAGGAGTTTGGTGCCCCTGCCTTGATGTGGCCATGTGTTTTTCCTGCCAAATTTCAGATTTTAACATCAATATTTCTGAGGCTGAGTGCTCAGAGTGGGATCCCTCTGGGATCTCTGGCCATTCCCACTGAGCTGGGAGCAAGGACTGTGCTGGCCACAAGGAGCTCTGGGCCTTGGGGAAACCCTTCAAACATGGATAAAACCTCCTCCAGCATGGAGCCAAGTTCCCATTTTGGAGCTTTTGGAAGAATCTGCCTCCAGCAGTGGAAATCCAGGTGTAACAACTCCATGGCAGGATCTGCAGCAGGGAACAGGACAGGGATGTGCAGCACCACAGGTGTGAAGAAAATGTTCGCCAGGTGTGGTTTGTCCTCCTGCTCTGTGTTTTGGGAATTCTGTGAGGATAGAGGGTGAAAGGTAGAGGATGAAGGGTGGAGGATGAAGAATGGAGGGTGGAGGATGAAGGGTGAAGAGTGGAGATTGGAGATGGAAGATGAGGATGGAGGATGGAAGACAAAGGATGGAGAGTGGAGGATGGAGGATCGAGGGTGAAGGGTGGAGAGTGGAGGATGAAGGATGGAGGATGGATATAGGGAGATGGAAGGTGGAGGATGGGAGATGGAAAATGAAGGATCAAGGATGGAGAGTGGGAGGATGGAAGCTGAACAATGGATGGTGGAAGATAAAGGACTGGAGGGTGGAGAAGGCAGGATTGAGGACAAAGGTTGGAGAGTGGAGGATGAAGGATGAAGGATGGGAAAGGGAGGGTGGAAAATGGGGGATTGAGGTTGTAGGGTGAAGGATGGAGGATGGCAAACAAAGAATCGGGGTAGGAGACTGGAGGGTTGAAGATTAAAGGTGGAGAGGGAAGGATGAAGGATCGAGGATGGAGAGTGGGAGGACGGAGGCTGAACAATGGATGGTGGAAGATAAAGGATTGGAGGGTGGAGAACGCAGGATTGAGGACAAAGGGCGGAGAGTGGAAGCTGGAGGGTGGAGGATGGAAAGTGGAAGGTGGAAAATGGAGGGTGGAGGATGAAGGATGGGGAGGATGGAAAATGGGGATTGAGGTTGTAGGGTGAAGGATGGAGGATGGCAAACAAAGGGTCGGAGTTGGAGGCCGGAGGGTTGAGGATGAAGGGGGAAGAGGGGAGGATGGAGGGAGGAGGATGGAAGGTGGAGAAGTGCAGAAATGCCCACCAGGATTTCGGGCTGGATTTTTCCTGCAGTTTTCCAGAGCCATCCTAAGGTGGCAGAGTTGCCGTGGCTGCTTTGCCATCCAAGGGGAGGAAAGGTATTCCAGGGAAACGATCATTTGTCTTGCAAAGCAGCCTGAGCTGTACAGGAGAGAGAAAGATCTGAGAGCAAATTAGCGAGTACTAATTACAAATGTGCCAGCGCTGGAATATTCAGGTCATTACAAATTTGTAACTCCCTTTGAATCGCTCTGCGGCAGCGGATGAGCAGATGGTGAGAGATCCTGGCAGCCGGTGTCCCACCCTGCCGGGGAAAACGGGGGGCTGGAATTGTGCCCTGCCCTGGGCCAGGTGCCACAGCGGCCCCGGTGCCACCCCAGGGCATCCCCAGCTCCTGTGGAACACGGATGTGCCACCTCCTCCTTGGCCCTAGCAATCCCGGCCAAACGTGCTGCAAAATCCGTGGCATTAAAGGCTGGATGGAAGGATCTGATTCCCCACAGCACCCCTGTGATCCGGGGGCTGGAAGTGGAGTCAGGAGGGATGGAAATGGCAGCTGAGCTGAGCGGGGGTCACCGGTACCTGTCAGGGCACTTCCAATCCCTTCCCAACTTTTCCGGTGTTGCCAGAGTGTGAGGGATGCCTGAATCTGGGAACATTTGTGTCCTCAAGGAAAAAATGAGGTGGAGTCACTTTAGTTGTGCTGTCGCTATCACTGGAATTTTAATTTCAAATAATTGTAAATTCTATCCAACGTAGCTGGAGCCATTTCCATTAATTTTCTGCGTTTCTGTGCTTGTAACAGTTGGGGTAAAAATTAATCCAGTGGGAGATTATCCCTGGCACTTCCATGGAGCTTTTGATGGATGGACATGGGAGGTGACCTGGTTTTGGAGGAGGACAGAGTCACACCAGGACGTGGAGAAGATCTTCAGCTGCTCCTCTTGGCTTATGCAGCCCATGGAAGGGAGCATTGTCTGGACATGCCTGGCTCACACTTTGCAGTGGGAAGTTAAGCAGGACCAAAGCTGCTCCTAAGGAACATTTTACCCCATAAGGAGCACAAATTAGGAATAACTCTGAGTGATGATTCCTCCTCTCCACTCTCTGGGAAGCAACACAGATGCATCCATTGCTGATGCAGCATCTCCAGTGTCCCATTTCTGGAAAGCCTGGTCCTAATCCTTGAATCCCACCTGGAGAAATCCCAAGGAGGCGGGCACAGATTTCCAAATGAAATGCTAGATGGGAAGTCCTTCTGGCAGCTGTGCCCCTTGGAAGGTGCCACCAAGTGCTCCTGGGGCCCTGGGAATGCTGCCAGGACACAGACTCCTTGGATTTTAGGAAGGGGGGAGAGCTCCAGGAGGCAGAGGGCAGGGATTCCATCCTCTCCGTGGGTGCATCCAACTCAGCTCCCAGCACTGGGAGGAGGAAAGCCAGCACGGCTTTGTAGGCTGTGGCACGACGGGAATTTTCTCAACGCGTAACAACTGCAAGACAAAATGAATTAAATAATTTGGGGCCGTGTCTTATCTGCTGTGACGATTTGCTGTGCTCAATAAGCCGTGAAATTCCCCATTTCTCAGCAGGGATGCAGTGGGCGACTGCGCTGCCTGGAAAACACCCTTGGCTCCTGCTCTGAGAAACCAGGGAGAGACGAGGCTGGATTCACAGGATGGAGGGGAAAACATGGATTCGGTCCTCAGGGGGTTCTGGGCTGCTCCAGGGCCTTCCTACATCACAAATATCTGGTCCCAAACGCAGGAAAGAAGGTTGGGCAGTGATCCCTGCCCTGCTCCCACTGATGGCACAAATTCCCTGGAAAAAGGACACTGGACAATTGTTTATGGATTTTGCTGTGGTTATTTGCCCTTGGCAGGTGCCTGCAGCAGCAGCAGTGGGAGCATGGGTTAATCTGTGGGATATCCACATCTCCAGGGACCTCAGGTCCAGCTCTGCTCATGCAGAGAGCCAGAACCACCAAAATACCCTAAATTCAAACTTTGTGCTGTGCCTGATCTTCCACAGACCTTAGCTGCTCCAGGACCTTCCTACATCACAAACATCTGGTCCCATGTGCAGGAAAGGAGGCTGGGCAGTGATCCCTGCCCTGCTCCCACTGATGGCACAAATTCCCTGGAAAAAGGTCACCGGACAATTGTTCATGGATTTAGTTGTGGTTACTTTGCCTGTGGTGGGTGCTGCTGCAGCAGCACTGGGAGCACAGGTTAATCTGTGGGATATCCACATCTCCAGGGTCCTCAGGTCCAGCTCTGCTCGTGCAGAGAGCCAGAACCACCCAAATACCCTAAATTTCGACTTTGTGCTGTGCCTGATCTCCCCCAGCCTTGGATAACATCTCCTACCCCTCATTTCATTAGCGGTGCCCTCTGGAGAACGAATCCAAATCCTTCCCGTGGAGGCAGCTGAGGTGCAAACACCCAAAAAACCTGGAGCAGGAGGGATGGGGCATCCCGGCCCTGATCCCTCCTCATTATGCGCTTCCAGTGGCTCGGGAGCAATCAGGCGTCCCATTCTCAAGGACATTGACGGATTAGCCTCATCAGTCCCCTGCTGTGGCCGCCAACTTTGCCCATATTAATCAGAAAAAACAGCTCCCTGATTGCCATTTAAATCGCACAAAAGATATATTTGTCTTGGGGAGGTCGGTGAAGGAGCCTGGCAGCGGCGCTTCCCGAGGGGTTGGAAAAGCAGGAATGAAATGTTTTGCTCCGTCCTGTTGGTCTCCTGCCGGAGTTTGAAAATGCAGCAGCTCCTTCAGGCTGTCCTGGGGAGGTTTTGCTGGGTGATACCAAACATAAACACTCCTTGCTGTAATTTGGGTCTGGCTCAGGCTCTCCACGGCCTCCTGCTTCAGCCGTGGGTGCTGTGGCTCGTTTTTCCCTCTGAGGAGGCAAGGAAAGCAGCTCTGCCCTGTAACTGCTTGGGGTGTGAGGTTTGGGAATGTTCATCTCTTGGTGAGTCCCTCCTGCTGCTGCTGGACACCAGAGAGTGACAACGAGACCCTGACCCAAATCTGGGGGTGACGTCTGGCTCTTGTGGGCCACGCGCCAGGAATTCAGGTTTTTTGGACAACCATAATAAAAATGACTCAAAGGTGAGGCAACAAATGTGGAATTAAATGTGGAGAATGGAATCGTGGGATGGTTTGGGTTGGAAATCTCTTAAAGCTCATCCTTTCCACCCCCTGCCCTGCCCAGGGACACCTCCCACTCTCCCAGGCTGCTCCAAGCCATGTTCAGTCTGGCCTTGGACATTCCAGGGATCCAGGGGCAGCCCCAGCTGCTCTGGGAATTCCAGCCCAGCCAGGAATTCCCGATGTCCCCATCTCCCATCCATCCCTGCCCTCTGGCAGTGGGAGCCATTCCCTGGGTCCTGTCCCTCCATCCCTTGTCCCCAGCCCCTCTCCAGCTCTCCTGGAGCACTTCAGGCCTGGAAGGAGCTCTGACTCTGATGTGACAGGTCCAGGATAATTCCTGGAGCATCCCTTGAGGAAAGGCTGCACAGAGGAAGATAAGACTTCCACAGAGTTCCAGGGTGAAGCCATCCCAAAACACCCGTGAGGTTTTACAAACCCCAAACACCTCCCAGCAGGATTCCTGTATCCCCACGCACCCTGAGGATGCCAGGCAGGGGGGATTTTGCTTTTCCAGGGTGTTTTCACTGCCTTCCAGACTATTTAAAGCCTGCAAAGCTAAAAAAAGCCCTGTTACTCCCCAGCACATGGTGTGTGTGTGTGTGTATCACCTCCTGCCAAGCAGGGCCGTGTGCTCCCCTCAGGCGATGCTGAGAGAGGAATTCCAGTCGAGATCCAGGGATGTGTCCTTAGAAATGACTCATTTAGGGAAGTGATGCCTTGAGAAGGCTGCCCTGGAGCAGAGGCTGGGCAGAGTTCCAGAATAAAGCAGGGATTGATTCAACTCCAGGAGCACAGCGTTAATTACTGCGCCAGGTAACGAGCTGCTCGGCGTTAATGGCTCTGGCAGCTCAGCCTTTCCCAGCTCTTTTCCCAGACATTTATTCCAGCTATTTGTCCTGCCCCGGAGCTGCTTTGCACCAGCCAAGGAGCTGCCCCGTGCCAGTTTTCTCGTGTGTAAACTGGAATAATTTTGGAGGTATCTACAAGAGGCTAATGGGGTTTTCCAAGCATCCTGTAATCCTCATTCCCACTTCTCTCCCTGCTTCTCCCACGAGGCTGGGAATCTTTCTGGTTTCAGCCCTTCAGGAATTTATCTTCCCTCATTTCTCATGGATATTTCCTTTCTTTATTAGGTGCTGATCTGCTCGCCTTCGTTCAGGCACTGACCTTGCAGCCTCCCATCCTTTCCAGGAGATTACAACCTGATTTCTTTCAAAGATCTCCCTCAGAATGATCAAATTATACATTAGACCCAGATAGAACACGAGAACATTTATTTTCAGAGAGAAAATAAAGCCCTCAGCAGACCGTGAAGTGATGTGAGAAGAAAGATCTGTTTCCATGGAATTTTCTTTCTTTTGCATAAAATTTGACAGGAAGCTGCAATTGATTTTCATTTTCTTGGACAAATAATCATAAATCATAAAATGTTTTGGGTTGAAAAGGACCTTTAAATGCCATCTAATTCCAATCCCTGCATGGGCAGGGACACCTGCCATTATCCCAGGTTGCTCCAAATTCTGTCCTTGGACATGTCCAGGGATGAGACAGCCACAATTTCTCTGGGAATTCCATTCCAGGCCCTCCCCAGCCTCACTGCAAAATCTCCATCCTTAAATCCAACCCAAATCCAGCAAAATCCTTCATTTTACCAACATTCCCCTTGTCCTTTCACAGCAGCCCTGCCACAAAGTTTGTCCCCATTTTCCTCATAGCTCCCCTTCCAGGATTGTCTCCTTTTCCTTCTGGGAATTTTTTTTTCTGTGGTGATTTAGGGAATTTTGTGATAATTTAAGGGATTTTTCACTTTTTTTTTTTGTATAAAGATGTAAAGATATGTCAAGGATTGGGATGTCCCCCTTCCCCAGTGTGGGATTTCTGCACATTTGGCTCTGGCCAAGAATTCCCAACCTCGGATTCCATCCTCTTTGTCCCAAATTTCTCCTGCTGGAAACAACCAGCCTGTGACAACCCCAGAAACTCTGTTTAAAACTCCTCTGCAGCCCCTGCTTGCTTTAGGAAATGCTCTCCCCGTGGCTGCCAGATAAAAAGCAGAGATAAAAAATGGATTGAGCCCAGCAGAAAGTTAAAATTAGTTAAAATTTCAGTGCAGAAAATTAAAGTGTTATGGATTTTTTTCACCTATTTTCTGGGGGAGAGCCAGGGATGCAAAGCCTGCAGCTGGGAATTCCTGGAGCTGCAGATCCCACAGCAGCCAAGCCCCACAGCGGGTAAGTGAAAGGAGCCACAGAGAATCCAGTGAAAAGTGGGATCCCAAAAGATTGAGGGGCTCAAGATGAAAATTCCTGTGGATTTTTCCCCGGCATGATCTCCAGCACGGATTTATAATTGTGGAATATTTTGGGTTGAAAGGGACCATAAAAAGTCACCTCATCCCCCTTTACCTGGGGGACACCTCCCACCAATCCCAATTTAAAAAAACATTTTATATTTGCTGCAGATGATTCCAAGGACATGAAATAAATGGGGCTGTTTGCTGCTTTTTTTTTTTTTTTGAGAGAGAGATTAAATATTCCCCAGTGCCCACACCTTTTAATAACCTGACTGAAATGAAAACAAGGATTCTGAAAATGTTGGAATTGAGTGCTTAATGGGTTTGTATGAACACAGTTATTATTGTCCTTGGAAAATAACACTGAGGATGTGAAAAGCTTGGGATCATCACAGAGCATCACCTTGCCCACGCATCTTCAAATCTGATTTTTTTTTAACCAGGAAAATGTTCTGCCTTCTATTGACTGGATTTTTCCCAAGCTGGAGAATTGACCACTGGATTTTAAAGGAGAAAATGAGCTGGAAAATACTGTCAGGGCTGTTGGGGGCTGTGTGTGTGCATCCTGAGAGGAATTCAGGACTTCAGCTTTGTGGGAAGATATTTTGGTCCATATTCTGTCATATTTATATTTATATTTATATTTATAATTTGTGATTATATTTAATTATAATTTTTATGTTTACATTTCTCCCCAGAGAAGCTGTGGCTGCCCCATCCCTGGAAGTATCCAAGGCCAGGCTGGATGGGGTTTGGAGCACCCTGGGATAGTGGAAAGTGCCCCATGGCAGGGATTGGAATTGAATGGGCTTTAAGATCCTTTCCAACCCAAACCATTCCATGATTCTGTGACTCCATGACTATTCCATTGAGACTCATTGGAATTAGTCACAAACACAGCCCCAAAACAATTAAATCCAAGGTCAAGACTACATTGGAAGACACCAGAAAGGCAAGGAAATGCTTGAAGGAGCTATAAAAAAATTAAATCTGATCAAAATCACTTGCTGTCGAGCTCCTTTTGTTCCTGAGCCACTCCTCTAATTTAATTAGAGCTTTTAACAAAAACACAAAACTAAGGATGATTTTCCAAGAGCTATTTTGGCTTGCTGGGTACCATTTCCAGCTGTTTATTTTCCCCTGGAGAGGCTCTGAAGAGGAATTCACCTCTCTGGATAAATGAGGGAAGAACCAGGTCTCCAACAGCAACACCGGGCTAGAAAGTCATTCCCATTCCTCACCTGGAATTTTGGGGTTTTTTTTTTGGACACACAGCCCTGCAGGATCCCCTGTGATGCTCCTGGTGCAATCGGGACTTGGATAAAACAATTTTTCCAGCAGCAGCTCCTCATTAGGAACCAGAGCAGCTCCAGCATCTCCCTGCCCTTGCAAACTGTTATGCAAATAACTCTTGCTGACAGCACAAATACATTCATTTGGGTGTCGCACTAATTGATTTTCGCTCATTAGGACTGCTTTCGCCCTAATTTGATAAGGAAGTGTGAAACTCTTTCTCCCGGCAGCAGGTTTGGTATTTGTGGAGGTATTAAGGAGGTGTTAATTAGCCCCGGCTCTCCTGTCGCGTTGATGGTTTGGGGAGCGGTCCCGGCGCCTGTTGCTCGTCGGGCTTTGGCTAATTAAGTTAATTATGTGGCATGTGGCACGTATGGATGTGTGGTGCAGGCAGCGGCGTGGCTGCTGTCCCTGTTTTGGGTGGATTTTGGAAGTTTGAAGCACAAAATTTGGTGGGATCCATCCCTGAGCACCCTCGGAGCGAGGTCTCCTTCCATCGACTGTCCCACTGAAATTTCCCTTCCCTGAACCTCATCCAACATCTGATTCTTCAAGTGAAGGAGAGACTTTCCTCTGTACTTATCTCCTACATGAGAAGCAGCAGCATGGATTCTGTCCCTGGTTTAGGTGGATTTGGGAAGCTGGAAGTCGTTGGGATCCATCCCTGAGCGCCCTTGGAGCGAGGTCTCCTTCCTTCAATTGTCCCACTGGAATCTCCCTTCCCTGAACCTCATCCAACATCTGATTCTTCAAGTGAAGGAGAGACTTTCCTCTGTATTTATCTCCTGAATCAGAAGCAGCAGAGTGGCTTCTGTCCCTGTTTGAGGTGGACTTGGGAAGCTGGAAGCACAAAATTTGGTGGGATTCATCCCTGAGCACCCTTGGAGCGAGGTCGCCTTCCTTTGATCGTCCCACTGGAATCTCCCTTCCCTGAAACTCATCCAACCTTCCATTCCTCAGGTGCAGGAGAGAATTTCCTCTACATTTATTTCCCATTATTTTGGTGCTGAGGGTCCAAAATCCTGGGAAAAACAGGATTGGATTTGATGGATCCGTTGTTTGTGCACACAGAATGACCCCCATGCTTTGGGAAAGAGATGTCCCCAAATCCTCCTTTTTTTGCCACTGGAATGGCAGAACAGCTGCTCGGTGTCTCCACTTGGGTTGTCCCAAGTGTTCCTAAGGATTTTCTGGATCCAGAGCTGTGTGGAGGCTGGAATGTCTGTTTTACTGCAAATCTGGATGTTTCAAAAGCTGTTTTTATTGCACTTGAACTTGAGCCAAATATTTTCAGCCTGACACGAGCAACGACACTCTTTAAAACAAGAGTTTCAAAAGCATTGTTTTCCTTCCAAAAGAGAGAGCTTCCCCCCAAAAAATTATTTATTTTATTTTATTTTTTATCCTTAGCAAATGTCATGGACATGCCTTTTTTTTTTTTTTTTTTTTTTAAATAGGAAAACTATTACCATATGTGAGGGGAAAAAAATGGAAGAATTAAAAATTTGGCATCATTTGGGCATTTGTGGCAGAGTTTTTTTCAATATAAACCATGGAAAAAAGCCATGGATATGGTCTGGTGGCACTTGGATGGTGCAGGAAGGCACACAGGGACATCTTGGGCTCTCATTAATCCGGATGAATTGCAATTTTTAAGGAATGTCCTAAAAAAAATTCCTGCTGTGGCTGAGAACAAAGATTGCTCCCAGATGGAAACAGGAGCAGTGGTGGGACATGGACTAATCAAGGGAAAATTATGGGAAAAAATGCAAAATCTCCATGAAGTTGAGGAAAAGTTGATTAAGCCTTTGGCCAGACATCAGGCTGAGGACAAAACACAGATTTTTTTTTTATGCCATGTCCTTTTAAAACCCTAAATTTCACCTCGAGATATTCCCCGTATCTTTTTGTTCCTTTGTCAGCTGGTATGTTTTTATTTTTTTTTCTTTTTTTAAATTCTGCTGATCTTTTATTAGGTACAAAAAAAAACATTAAAAAAAATTGAGTGATCCATCTTTCCTGGCAAAATCCCTCATCCCAGCCTTTGGAGTGATCCATGCTGGGCCATAAACCCACGTTGCAGCCTCATGCTGCAGCTAAGCAGGTGTGACAGCTCCTGCAGCTCAGGACCTCAGGCTTCTCTCTGAAATCATTTATTTGGGATTTTTTCCTGCAAACAGTTTTTGTTCCGGGAGGTTTGAAGGGTCTGAAGGCACAGATGGGTTGAGGTTCTGATCTCAGGAGGGTCTGGATTGAGTTTTTGCTTTTGATCGCTCACAGGTGAGGGCTCTGACTCATGAAAAACCCAAATTTCATTGATTTTGTGCCAGGAGGGTGAGTCAGGTGTGGGTCACGGCCTTGCACGGCGTGAGGGGATGGAATCGTCATGGAATTGTCGTGGAATTGTCATGGAATCGTCATGGAACCGTCATGGAATCATCATGGAATCTTCATGGAATCGTCATGGAGTTGTCATGGAATCTTCATGGAGCTGTTACGGAGTCATCATGGAATCATCATGGAACTGTCGTGGAACCATCATGGAACCATCATGGAACCATCATGGAATCATCATGGAATCATCATGGAACTGTCATGGAATCATCATGGAACTATCATGGAATCATCATGGAATTGTCATTGAATTATCACGCAGCTGTTATGGAATCATCATGGAATCGTCATGGAATCGTCATGGAACCATAATGGAATAGTCATGGAGTCATCATGAGTTGTCATGGAATCATCATGGAGCTGTTATGAAACCGTCATGGAATTGTCATGGAATTTTCATGGAATCATGACAGAATTGTCATGGAATCATCATGGAGTCATCGTGGAGTCACCATGGAATTCTCATGGACTCAGGGAATGGTTTGGGTGGAAGGGACATGAACGATCTCTCAGCTCACAGGCAGGGACACCTTCCACCACCCCAGGCTGCTCCAAGGATCCCAGGCTGCTCCAAGCCCCAGTGTCCAGCCTGGCCTGGAACACTTCCAGGGATCCAGGAGCAGCCACAGCTTCTCTGGAAAAGCTGAGCTTTGCTTTGTCTGGGGCTCAGCCTCGATTTTCCAGCTTAAAAATCTGTTTTCCATGACCCATCAATGATAACAAATATTCAACACCAGCAACAGCTCCTTCAGTGCTGTTTTTTACCAGACTCCAAAAACCAGAAGGTTTTTAATCAAATTTCCTGTAAATGACCTCATTTTATCAGAAATTATTTGAATGAATCATGGATCTGTTTGGGTTTGAAGGGATATTTAAAGGTCCACCCCCTGCCATGGTGGGAGCACCTTCCCCTCTCCCAGGTTGCTCCAAGCTCCATCCAACCTGACCATGAGTATTTGGACACCCAGGGATCCAAATCCATTTTGAAAAATTCATTTTCAGCCCAGATTTAATAAAATCTCCATCTTCAGCAGGAGCACCCAGAGCAGGAGGAGCCTGCCCAGACACAACCCTGCAGCCTGAGCTTGTGCTCACAAACTCTGACTCATCCCTGCTGCACAACAACCACAAAGGGAAAAATCCAGGGGTTTTTGTGTTGTAAAGCGCTGGAGCAACGTTTAAAATCTTTGTCAGTCAGTATTTTGGGAAGTCCTTTCCAAGAGTGTGTGCAGAACACAGGGCATGGCTCAGAACCCAAGTGTTGCTTTCAGGGTTGAATTCTTCTTCCAGTTGTTGTGGCTGTGACAGGAGAGTTTGGTACTGGAAACCTCCAGCACAGTTTTGGGGAAAATCCACCCTTTTTGGTGTTTAACCTCCTGGTCATGACAGGGAGGATCCAAGCCAAAGTGCCTGATCTGAGCTCGCCCAAAAATGAGAATAATCCCTTAACAAGAACAAAGCCTTCACTAGAGAGAGAGAATTGTAAATTGGAGTGAAATTCCTGAATGTATTGGGGTTTTCTCTAACTGAGAGCTTAAACCCCATATTTTTTTCCAGACTGGATATTCCTCCTACTTCTGCAGTGCTGATCCAAAGGCTTGGAAAGCCCCCAGCCATCCTTGCCCCACTTTCCCCTCAGAATATTTCTTCCAGAGAATATTCCATCAACATATTGATCTTAAATCTTATTACGAGGTGCAGCAGCTCCAGCCACGCCTCAGAAATTCATTTTCACCTTCCCCTTGTTTGTTTTTTTTTTTTAAATTCCTTTTTCTGCATCAGATTAAATCTAAAAATAAAAGCTGTGTAAATACCTCTCTGTATCCACATATGTTTTTCTGTGTTTGAACTGAAACAAAGTGAAAGCCTGGGTTAAATGTGGTTCCCAAGATAATTCCATCTGGGACAAGAAGCTGCTGGTGCCTTTCCCCCTGAAGGTGGATTTAGCTGCTGTGAGGGTGAAATCCTCTTTTCTCCACAGCCTGAGGAGAGGTTGCACTGCTGGAATTTGGAGCACAGAGCTCTGCTCCAGGGAGGAGATGCCCTAAATCCCAGAGAATTCAGTCCTGTGACATAAATACACCCCGGTGCATCATTGTCCCAAAAAACCTCCCGGCCAGGCTCAAGAAATTCATTTAATCTCAACTTTTCAGGGTGTGAGCGCAGAGCAGATGGAACAGATTTGCCCTGGTTTTGTGGCTGATGCCAAAGGTGATAAAAATTCACTCTGTGCTCTGGCATCAGGGAGCCCTGACCCAGGGCAAGAGGCTCCAGCCTCCTCATCATTCCAGGGGCAGGCTGGAATGGGAATGATCCTGGGAATTAGGGGTGTACCACAGGGAAATTCAGCTCCTTTCCCTTTGGAATGCAGATGGGAAGAGCCAAGGCTGAGCCTCCCACTGCCTGAATTTTCTGCAGACATCAACACCTCTTAAACAGCTCGGGGTGGGATCCTCTCCTCTCCCAGGGCTGGGATACTCCCTCCTTTATTTATTTGCTATCTTAAAAATTGATTTCTTCGTGTTTTTGGTGATTTCTTTCACCAGAACTCTGGCATCTGTTTAGCCCCTTCCTAAGCACTTTACTCCAGTGGCTTTTCCAGATAAAAATCCCACTGACCTGAGCTTGATGGCATTAAACTGGGACAGGATGATTCCCTGGATCCAATATCTTCCTGCTGCACCCCTGAGTCCTCCCAGTCAGGAAGAACAACCCTCATGCACAGCCACAGTCACCGACCCATCAAATTGTCCCCATGGAATGGAGAACCCCTTTTTAGGTCTTGTTTCATCTGAGATGTCACTTCCTAAAGTTTGGATATTAGGAAAAAATTTCTTCATGGAAAGGGTTGTCCAGTGAGGGACTCCCCATTCCTGGAGGAATTTAAAATCCGTGTGGATGTGGCACTTGGGGACATGGTTGGACTCAATTATTTGAGGTTTTTTTTTTTTTCCAACTTTATTTTTTCTATAATTCCATTATTCTATTCCTGGATCAAAAGCAGCCTGAGACCACAATTGTCCCTTCCAGACAGCACAATCAGGGATAAAAATGATATAAATAACTGAATTATATTTCCTTTCCCTTTCCCTTTCCCCACTTTAATCCACCATAGAGATGGAAAACAGAGGTGAAAATGGGGAACGTTCCCAGTGAAGGTGCAGGGAAGAAGGACAAATTTTCCTGGATTGATGGGAAATGTGATGTTTGGTGCTTTAAAAAGATTCATGCTTTTGGGTGGAACAGCCCTAAAAACTTCCTGCCTGTGGGGTATTCCCTTAAAGCTGCTGTGCCCTCAAGGACATCGGGAATTCACGGCCATCAGGAATTGCACATCACTAATTTGGTGACATAAATCTTGGGAAATGGGCATCTCATTCCACAGCCAAAAAGAAAAAAAGAAAAAAAGAAAAAAAAAAAAAAAAAAAAAAAAAGGACTCAGGAAAGGCAAGCATTAAAAAAATTATCATCAAACCCTCTGAACTGTGCCCTGCCTGTCCCCATCTCCGTGTTTCCCTTCGGAAGGGGCTCGGGATGATAAAAAGATGATAAAAACCATGGATTAAAACGTGATAAAATCTCGGGATGACCTATTAGAGATGACAAGGTTAATGCTCTGCCGATCCATCACCAGGCATCCCCCAGCTGCAGCAGGGATTTGTGCATCCATCACCAGGGAGGCAAAGGCTGTTCCCCCACCTCAGCTGGGCCATCTGGGTCTAATCTCGAGCAGACTCATTCCTGCCCCCCATCCCTGCATCCTTTCCCTAAATAATGGATGCGTGGGGATTTTAAAGCACTGGGAATTCTGGATTTTCCCTCTGGAGCTTGGTGTGGGTTGCTCCTTTGGCGAGCTGTGCTTGGGCAGGACAAGGAGAGCACTGGGCTGGGGGGTAAATATGAAATGTGGAGCCCAGCAGAGCAGGAATTTAAGGACATAATCCCACATGGCTAAAAACCCTTGGGCATTAGCCACAAAACTTCCTCACCACTGGAAAGAAGGATTTGGGTCCCGGCTCTGTTTCCTCCATGCCAGATTTAAGGAAAAGAGGAAATGGCCTCAAGTTGCACCAGGAGAGGTTCAGGTTGGATCTGAGGGAAAATTTCTTCCCCAAAAAGTGCTCAAACCCTGGAACAAACTGCCCAGGCAGGGGTGGAGTCCCCATCCTTGGAGGGATTTGAAGCTCTGTGCATGTGGCACTGGGGACGTGGGGCAGTGGTGGCCTGGGCAGTGCTGGGAATGGTTGGATTTGTTAAACTTCAAGGGTTTGCATCCTAAATTTCTCTGTGACCTCTCAAGGAGGGCTGGAAATGCCCTGCTGTTTGGGCCTCATGTGGTCCATGACTCCCACTCCCAAGGGTTTCTCTGGCTCTGAGAAATGTCCATGGGGGGTTGATCATAAAATAGATGGAATCTGATCACAGGTAGATCCCCGGAAGGGCCCTTGGAAGGCACCTTAAAGCCCATCCCATCCCATCCCATCCCATCCCATCCCATCCCATCCCATCCCATCCCATCCCATCCCTCCACTGTCCCAGGCTGCTCCAAGCCCCATCCAACCTTTAAAGATCATTTCTAACCATCCTTTCCATGGTCCTACAACGCTCTGGAGAAGTTTGGGACAGCTCTGCTGGAGCCCCTCTCTCCTGCAGCAGGGAATAAATGGAGATGAGGCTCCTAAAATCCAGTGTTACAAGACTGAGCTCCCCAGCCCACGCCCCAGGGATCAGACCCCGTGATCCCAGCTGGAATAACGAGGAGATCGGACACGTCCTTACCTCCAGGCGTGTCTGCCAGCCAAGCCAGGGGGGAAATGGGATCTCCAGCAGCTCTGGGGTCTGCAGGATTCCTGATGGATGAGGGGATTGGCAGGGCTGTGAGTGACCAGGAGTTAATAGCTGTCCCCTGGATTATGCATGAATCCATGGAATTTTCATGGATGAAAACGCCCAAATGGGGTGTGGATCTGTGGCAGGAGGGACATGGAGACAGCAGCTTCCCTCCCAAGGTGCCCAGGAATGTCCCAGGGGACACATCAGCAGTGAATTATCCCGTGTTTATCCATCCCTCTCACAGCAGAACGCCTCAGCCAGCAGCAATTGTTCATTATTGTTTATTCTTTTTAACCCTTATTGTGGATTTGGGCCCAAAGCAGTGCTGGAGTCCGGGGTGTGCCCAAAGCTGATGGATTCATTTCTATATAAAACCAAAATTTTTCTGTGTGACAGCGATTTCTGGCTTTATGGGCACTCAGGGTGCCACAAAAACCCCAAAACCAGGGAGCTGCGAGAAGATGGGACGCGAGGTTTGGGGGGGATGCACCCGGGCTCAGCTCCTTGAAATGAAACCAAAACCAAAAAATGAAATTTTGATTGCACGCAGAGGCAGAATTCCGGTCATTATCTGCTTTCCTTGTTACAAATCGCGGTGCTTTCAGTGGAAATAGAGAGCGAATGCCTGCCGGGGACTCGTGCCCCAGCCTTGTTTCTCCTCTAATTAAGGTGATGTGTGCGCAGTTAAACACACGCACCTCGAGCCAGATGTTCCCGCACAAATTTAGGCCGGCACTAAAAGCCATTATGCTGATTTTTGTAAGGCGATGCCCTTTAATATCTGCTTGTCTGTGCAGGAGCACCCGGCGCTGATAAAGGTTTGATTGCCGGAGGAAATTCCCGGTAATTACTGCTGGAATCAAACAGGGGCGGGATCCAGATGGATACAAAGGTGGCGTTGCCCAGGAATTTGCTGGACCATTAAAGCCGTGGTGAAACGGAACAGAAATGAGAATTGTCATGGATTTTTACACGGAGATTAGGGAGGTTCTGTGTCTCCAGCATCCCGGGAAGTGTCCAAGGCCAGGTTGGATGGATCCCTGGCAGCAGGGTTTGCATCCCTGGCTCCCACCCAGAAAAACGGGGAAAAAATCCGTAATATTTGAACTTTCTGCACTAAAAATGCTCTGCTGGGCTCAATCAAGAGCCCCTAAGACAGGAAGGGGACTTGGAGGATGTGCAGAGCTCCAGGAGGGGCATTTGGGGCAGGGAATGCAGCAATGTGGGCTGTGCACATCTGACAAGGAGGTCGTAGTGTTATTTAATTCTAAATAAGTACCATAAAAGATAACTCTAAACTTACTCTAATATCAGCAAAACTACAGTGGGCTGACACAAATACCAGTTGTAGTTGGCATCTATCTAAAAATCCAATATTAAAAATACCAGTATTAAAAATCCCAGTTGTAGTTGTCATCTATCTAAAAATCCCATATTAAAAATACCAGTATTAAAAATCCCAGTTGTAGTTGTCATCTATCCAAAAATCCCATATTAAAAATCCCAGTTGCAGTTGGTGATTATCTAAAGATTGCATCCCACCACTGATGGTCTGCTTCTTGTTTTATTCTTTGCAGAACTCTGCTTATCTCTTTTGTACCATCGTGGACGGTAATTAGAGTTTTCTGTCTATTTTTTCTGGATTTTCTTCAAAATTTCAATTAGGTCTTGGTGTTTAATTAATTGTCTTACTAATGTTAGGTCCATTCTAATAGGAGTAGGTGATAATTTTCCCAGTTTCCTGGGAAAGGCTGCTTTGGTTTGAGGCAGCTCCATGATTTTGGTGATGGCAAATAAGGCTCAGTTCCCTTTTTCTCACCACAAAACCTGGGAATGATTTGGCAGGGTGGAATGCCTTCATATTCAAGACTTTGAATTTCCCCTGAACCTTAATTAAAAAAAAAAAAAAAATTAATCCTGGTTGTGCTGAATTTGTGGATTGTTTTGATTCTGGTCCTACAACGACTCGCTGATGTCAGGATCAAAGTGAAATTGGGGTGCTTTGTGTGGGTTCAGTGTCTCTTTTTCTTTTATCTCGCCTCAGGAGGGAATGAAAGATGAGGCCCCGGTGCTATTCCCAAGGGAAAGCATTCAGGGAAGCAAGAGGCAGAGAAATAAAAATCCAACCCTTTTGGGGCATTTGAAATGGCAATGAAAAAAGAGGGAACGGAGCCTGGGGAGATGTGAGGAGCCAGGGAGGGACAGCAGAGGAGGCATGAAAGGAAAATGGAGAGATGGGAATGGGAATGAGGCGATTAAAGGCAGGCTTGGTCAGGCAGGAACCCTCTCCTTCAGCCCTGCCTATGGAAAACTGGCCTTAGAAGGGATCCCTGTCCCCCTGTGCCAGCAGCATTCCCAGCTCTCTGTCAGGAATTTTCCATCAGCAGCATTCCCAGCTCCCTGCAAGGATTCTCCCCTCAGCAGCATTCCCAGCTCCTTGTCAGGAATTTCACCTCAGCAGCATTCCCATCTCCTGTCAGGATTTTCCTCTCAGCATCATTCCCAGCTCCCTGCCAGGAATTTTCCATCAGCAGTACTCCCAGCTCCCTGTCAGGATTTTGCCCTCAGCAGCATTCCCAGCTCCCTGTCAGGAATTTTCCATCAGCATCATTCCCAGCTCCTTTAGGGATTTTCCCCTCAGCATCATTCCCAGCTCCCTGTAGAGATTTTCCCCTCATCAGCATTCCCAGCTCCCTGTCAGGAATTTTCCATCAGCAGCATTCCCAGCTCCTTTAGGGATTTTCCCCTCAGCATCATTCCCAGCTCCCTGTAAGGATTTTCCCCTCAGCAGTATTCCCAGTTCCATTCAGGATATTTCCCCCAGCATCATTCCCAGCTGCTGTCAGGATTTTCCATGTCCCCAAAGGGTGAGGATCGAGGTCCTGCCCAGCTCCAGAGGCACCTGATCCTGGTGGGATTCCAGGTGTCTGGCTGAGCCCAGCTCCTGCTCTCCTTACAAAACATGGGATATGAGCTTTCCCTGTGCCAGCCTTCCCTTTTCCACCAGCAGGTTCCCAGGGATTCCACAAAAATCCACCAGTAGCACTGATGGGGTGGCACACAGGGGGCCAGCAGCTCCCCAGTGCCGAAATTTGGGAATATTTTGGCCCCAGCATGGTGACTTCACACCTCCTGCTCCCTTCTCCTTGGAAGGCTGACAATAAACTCTGGAATCGGGTCCTGGCTGGGATATTTGGAACCTGGTTGGTGGGAGAAGGGGAGGAAAGGGACGGCAGAGAGGGAAGATCCATGAGGAAAATGCAACTGCTGCTGTGCTTTACCAGAGGAAATGCATTTCCCCATTTGGTTTTGCTTTCCTTCCTCCCAAAAAGTTCAGGAAAACCACATTTCCTTGCTCCCAGCTTTGGATCACAGATGTTTCTGAGCTGAACTGGTGGGAATTGCATTAAATTAGGGATAAAGTCTGTAACAGCTTCCCAGCTGGAATTTTCCCTGTCCCGGGAGGAATTCTGAGCTGTGTCCCAGGGGTGTCCTTGGTGCTCATCTCTGCAGGGTGAGGCTGCTCAGGGAGGGATCTGTGTCCCCTGGCTGGCACAAACCTGCTGGGAATGTGAAAATATCCCGATTTCCTCCCCCTGAAAAAGAGGGAAAAGAGGAAAAAGCTGGGAAATAAACCCAAATAGGCACACAGACCATTTGCCTCCTTAAACCTAAATTAAAGGAACTTAAATTCATGGAATTAAGGTTGGAAAAGACCTTTAACATCATCAAGCCCAAGCTCCAATGCTGATAAACCTTTGTGGGTTGGGATGGACTGAAATTATCTGGGGTAAGAAAAACCAGGAATTTCCTTTCCCCGAGGAAGGATGGTGAATGTTAAATATTTCCTGCATTTCCCAGTCCTGACAGGAATGCCATTCCCCCCACAGCCAGGCTGTTTGTGGGATTTTCAGCTGCCTTTCTGCTCAGGGGGCAGTGCTGACAGACAAAACATGGAAAACGAAGCGGTTCAGGAGAACTTCTGGAAGATATTTCTGAGCTTTCTCATCAAATGTGGCGATGTTTTAATCCCTTGCTTAATGTTTACACAGTTTTATCTCCGTTTTCCATTCTTTAGCAGCTCCTGCTGCGTGGGGCTGGTTGTTATTAGAGCACATCCCAGGGCCTGAGGCACTTCTTTGTCCACAGAAAATAGGAAAAATCACCTTTCTTTGCCACCAAGGGGAGAGGAGTTGCTGCACGCAGCGGGTTTGATAAAGCAGAGGTTGTAGAAGCATCTCCTGGCTGGCTGGAGCTGCTTTTGGGGTCCTCATGTGGGGGGAAAAGTGCTGTTGAGCATTAAGAACCCTGCTGGAAAGCCCATCTCGTTTTCACCCCTCCTTGGAAAGCTCAGTCACTAAAAATAGTTTGTCTTGTTTAAGGAACGGCGTGCAAAAAAAGCCCTGGAATTCCCTCACCGTTTAAAACCACGGAGATAAAACACCGGGAATTACGAGCAGACAATATGAATGGTCTGCTTAAGCAATTTATCAGCCCCTTTTGCCCAGCTATTCCCAGTGTGAGCTCACATTTCCATCAGGGGTGACAGCAGAGCGGGAGAGGAGGGATCCACACAAATCTCCCGGCTCCCCTGCCCTTCCCTGCGATGACAGATCCATCACGAGGGATGAATGATCCCCACGTCCCCTTGATTTATACCCCAGCTGCAAGAAGGAGAATAAGGCTCCCAGGAGTTCCTCCTGATAAATCCCAGCCTTATCACCCCAGCCCCAGCGAGGTCACTCCTTTTCTCCCGGAGAGCCAAGGAGATACTGAGTGGGCCAGGATATTTATGGGAATAAATGGCGGCGTCTTGGTGAGGATTAAAGGGGAAAAACTTCGGGGATGATAAAAAAAAGGCAACCTTTGGAATCGTTTTAGTAAGAAATTAATGTTGATAAAGTCAGCCTGATGCAGGGAGGGAGGGGAGGGAGGGAAGGGGGGAAATGCTCCGACGTTTCCCTTGGCAAACCAACGGCGCTGGAATACCCAGGGCAACGTTTGGGGACAACAGGAGTCAGCCAACACAATGCTCTGGTTTCCAGGGAAACCCAACCTTGGCCTTTGGTCCCATATTTCAGCGGGTTTCATTATCCTCCCTGGATTTAGGATAATGAATTGGCTGTTGATGGATGCTGCTGCCTCGGAGCCACCCTCCCTCGCCGAGGTTTCTGCTCTTTCCCAGTCCAGGAGGGATTTTGGGATGACTGGAGGAGGACTGGGAGCACCAAAGGCAGGGGTGTCCCTTTGGAGGGGTTTCTTCTCCATCCAGGTTGTGGAATTTTTTGGAGGGCCTGCAAGAATCAGCTGAGTTTTTTATTTTGTTCTCTGCATAAATAAGACAGGCTGGGAGAGCTGGGAATGTTCCCCTGGAGAAGGGAAGGATCCATGGAGAGCTCAGAGCCCCTGGCAGGGCCTGAAGGGGCTCCAGGAGAGCTGGAGAGGGACTGGGGACAAGGCATGGAGGGAGGGAACAAGGAGGAATGGTTTCAAACTGGGAGAGAGGAGGTTTAGATGGGATATTGGACTGGAATTCCAGGCTATAGGGGTTGTGGGTGGACAAAGGACCCCAGGAGAGGATGGAAACACACTCCCCTCCCCAAAATCCCTGTCTGCTCCTCCCTGGCCTCGAAAAGGCTACTCATCCTTTAAATCTTGGCCAGCTCCTCTGCTCTTTTCCTTGCCTTCTTTCCAAACACCCTCAGGCAGTTTTTTCCCTGAGTCACTTGGCAGCGTGGGCCAAGGCTTGACAGGTGACTCATCACTCGGAGCTCCGAGGCCATGAAATGTTATTTTAGAAACTAAACACCCCACACGTTCGGAAAACAAATCCCTCTAAGGTGTCTCCCAAAGTGGCTCCTAAAAGGAAAATGTTTGCAATTAAGTCACTTCCCAAAAATGTCGCCTCCTGTGCTGAGTGGCTGAAGCTCTTTCATCTTCCCTTTGTAAATACTGGTGGTGGGTTTGGGAAACTGGAGGGAAATTCACCGTTTCACCTCGTAAACGAGCTGACAATGGAACAATTTGCTGGAAAAGCGTTGGTTCTATTTTCCCTGTTAATTGCGTGGCTTGTGATGGTCGGGATAACCCATAAAATCCCAAAGAATCCCGGATCAAATCCAGGCTGGGCTTGGATGGGGATGATTGGGGTCTGTGCAATTATGGGAATCCTTGAGCCCACAATTTACTCTTCAGGCTGGTTCTTTTATGCTTCCCACATGTATTTAATTTTGTGAGCCACACATTCCCATTTTTCCCTGATTTTTGCATCCTTTTCTTCTAAACCCAGCAAGATAACGTCATTATTAAAGGGATTCTCATCTGATGCCTTCATTCTGAAACAAACCCAAGGGGACAAAGTTCAGAGCAACCCAGAACTGCTCTTGATTTACTGCAAATATGATTAAAATTTTATCTGAGGGCTTTTTTTTTCCATGTTTTTTTTTCCCCCTCTGTACTTTGCTGCTCTGTGTTTTCATCCAGCACATAAAAGAGGCTTTTTGGGGGTGTTTTTTTTTTCCAGCAGTTTAGCAGTGCAAAGGTGCTCGTGGAGGATTTAAATTCTCTGCAAGCTTCCCCTCAGTTAATCACGATTTTTATCATCTTAAAAGCAAAGCAGAGAAGGGCTGGGTAATAAAGGGCAAGAAATGCAAAGTGCAGCACGTTTTAAGGGTCACCCTGCAGAACTGGGATAAATTACAGCCAATTCCTCCCCGCTGGGACATCCTGGCTTTTCCAATGGGAAGGTGCCAGGTTTATTTGGATTTGTAGCTGCTCCAGGTTCCAGGATAAAACCCTTTTCCCTCACATTTTCATTCCTTAACTCCTTTCCTTGTGCACCACGGCTATGCTTGGGAAAGGGAGAGTTTATAAACGGATTGAAGGCGCTGTTGTTTCATCTAAACCCTGCTGTAAATGTCATGTAAACAGAGGTAAAATAACAAACAGCCCTGGAAATCACTTAACGAGGTTTCTGCAGCTCGTGGCTGCTCTTCCTGGGAATTTCAAGTTCCTTTAAATGAATCTTAACAGCAAGAAGCCTTTTATTTTCCTAATGTTTCCAACAGCTCTGGCTGTGGATTCATCCTTCATGGAGGGCTTTTACATCCCTGGCATGATGATTCCCTCACAGAAATGACAATATCCTGGTTTTTATGGGCAATTCCAGCTGACTGAATCCTGGTTTTTAATCACTCTTCTCTCATGGAGAAGGAAATTGGTCAGAACCAAACTTGGGCAACCCTGATGTTCAGTTTTGGGACAGCTGTTTCTAACACATGGAATTTCAACCCAGAGCTGTTTTCCACCCTGGGAGGGTGCAGTGGTGCTTGCACTGGATCAGGTGATAATAATAATAATAATAATAATAATAATAATAATAATAATAATAATAAAGTATTGGCACATTTGGAATCCAGCATCTCCTAACTGAGCACTCCCAAGTGCTCCGGAAAAATTAATTCCATCCCACACAGGTCCCTTGAGGGGAATATTTCCATGCCAGAACTATGGACACTTAGGAAGGCTGACAATAAACTCTGGAATTAGGTCCTGGCTGGGATATTTGGAACCTGGTTGGTGGGAGAAGGGGAGGAAAGGGACGGCAGAGAGGGAAGATCCATGAGGAAAATGCAACTGCTGCTGTGCTTTACCAGAGGAAATGCATTTCCCCATTTGGTTTTGCTTTTCCTTCCTCCCAAAAAGTTCAGGAAAACCACATTTCCTTTCTGCCAACTTTGGATCACAGATGTTCTGAGGTAAACTGGTGGGAATTGCATTAAATTAGGGATAAATTCTGTAACGGCTTTTGCATCCCGGTGCTTCTGCAGGAAAGCTCGTTTTCCCTTGGAAATGCTCACATTCCCTTGGAAATGCTCATGTTCCCTTGGAAATCCTCATATTCCCTGGAATAACTGATCCAGGCAGGGAAGAGTTGCTGGTCCTCCAGCTGCAGCTGGCAGCCCTCAGGAGAGCCACAAATCCATGGGGCTTCCCACAGCCAGAGGAAAGTTTGGATCACAAACCCAAGGAGGACTGGGACAGTCCCAAGCTCAGCTTTCCAGTGCAGATCCTGGCATGGGAAGCTGGGATAAAACAGGAAACCACTCAGACTGCAATAAACTCGTTACTGTTTTTGGGGAAGGGGATTAATTAACTACCTATGGGATAAGCTGGATAAATCAAGCGTGAGGAGCAGCTTCCACATGGAATGGGTGATCCCAAGGCTATTTCCAGCAGGGCAGGGTTGTAACCTGGGGTTCCATGGAGCAATCCAGGTTGTCACCTCCAGGATTTTGGATTTCAGGGCTTAGAAGTAATTCCTGCCTTGCTGGAGCGACGGGCTGGCTGACCATGGATGATCCAGCAGGATTGGTGATGCTCAGGGCTGAGAATTGGCTGGAGTGTCCCATTCCCGTGTGCATGCCCTGCTAGAGGATCCTAATGATCATTCACTAATTAGCCCAGGGAATTAAGTGCTGTCCATGCACTTCCCAGTCCCTGGGGAGCTGGAAATTGTACTGCCAGCAAAACTTCTTCCTTTCCCAACCGTGGAGAGGAGATCTTGGAAGAAACACCGTAGGAGGCTGCTCTGGGGGTGGCTTCCTGAGCGAAGCACTTCCATGCTAAATAAAAAAACTGGGAAGAAGCATCTTCTCTCAAGGATCCAGGGAATGGGCTGTGACTCAGGAGTCCTGAATGGAAAAGCTGCTGCCATCTGGCTTCACCTCAGCGCCCTGCCTGGGTCAGCCCAGCCGTGCAGGGACAGCCTGCCACGGAGGCAGCGGTGCCAACGGAAGGGTGGCATCACCTGGCACCTTCCTAACAGGACACCCCACCTGCCATTCCCCCTTGGATGCGGAGTGCAGAGAGCTCGGGAGGGCTGGAAAAGCCCTGGGAAGCTCAGGAAGGTGGCATTGCCCCTGGAAGTGCCTGGCATGTGGGGCATGATCCGTGTCCTCCTTTTTCCTCCATCCTTTTCCTGTGGAGCCAACAGGCTGAGGTGGATTTTGCTCCCAGTTAGCCACGGAAATAAACTGGGAAAATACACAATGGATGTGCAGAAATGTCAGAGTTAATGAAACTGAATGCCAGGCTTCCAGACTAATCCAACATTTGCATTTTTCTAACTTTAGTAATTTCCCAGACTTTGGATCTGGCTTCAATGAACATATAATTCCTTGTTTTCCTGACGAGGAGTGTGGATTTCAAAAAGCTCCCTCCATGCAGTGAATTCAAGGGGAAATGCTTTTTCTTCATATCAATCAAGCTCTTTTAAACAACTCAAGTTCATTTCACGCTTTTCTCCTTGATTTCTGTACCTCGTGATCAGCAGGGAAAGCAAAGCTTGGAAATAAAACTGAGCTTGTTTGGCAAAAATAGAATTTGCAGAAGCAAAATGGAATTTTAAAGCTGGTACCTCCCTTTGTCCTGTTTTTTAGGCAGGAATAGGCAGGAGAGGGATGAAACAGGGAGGATTTTATCCTGCTAATCCAGGTGCCCTCCTGAAATGCCACTTCCAGGTAACCTGGCTGCTCTTTTCACCTCCAAAAGGCAAAGCCCATCCAATATTTTGGCCAGCAGCAGGAAATGCTTAATTCCCTGGGGAGTTTGGGGTGCATGGTCCCAAACCTTTGGCATCCAAAACCTTTGGGACCTTTGGTCCCAAACCTTTGGCGTCTCCAGGAACTGGTTAAAGCTGATTGGATTTCCCATGGAGAGGTTGGTGAACCTGGGGGTGGATTCCAGGAGAGGTTGGAGAGCATGGAATTACAGATCCATTAAGACTGGAAAAACCTCCAAGAATCTTCCATCCCATATATTTGCTAAAGGTGAGGATCAAGGGACAACATTCCTTTAATCATCCCACTGGTGTCAGCCGTGGATTATGGAATATTCCCTGCATCCACTCACACTGAGAGTGTCGGGAGCTGCTTTCCAACATAAAAATCTTTGATTCCAGTGGATCCTACCATTGGGAAGGCAGATTTGGACTAGGAGGAAGGGGAAAAAGAAATAAAAATATAGGGAAGAAAGTACGTATCAGAATAGCCCCAAAGGGGCTGAGTGTCCATGGTCATCCCAAAAACCTCTACTCTGATATGGTTGCATTTTGGAGAAGTAAGGAAAGCATCTCAGGTCTTTGGATAAAAAGCTTCTGCTGTCTCTTTGCACACTGGAAAATGGGATGCATTTCCCCTTTTCCCATCTTTATTTATCTCGACCTATTCTAATTGTTCCTGTAAACCCCAATTCCCGGAGGGCACTGAAACCAAAGGGACTCTTTCCAATTCCAAACCAACGCTCCATTGTGTCCTTAAATCTCTTTCTTAGCCGCTGTTTCAGAAACCTGCCATCCTTTTCTTTGATATTCCCGCTTATTGCTCATGAAAGCAGGAAGAAGAGGCTGCTCCTCTCCCTTTTTCCCTTCTCCAAGACACAAAATGAGCAGCCTCCTTCCCGGCCTTTGTCAATGATCACCGGCTGCCATCTCCTATCAAAGCCCTTCCAGGAGTGACAGAGCGGAAAAAATAGGAAAGGACCAGGAGAGGAGCATCCCATTCAGCACGGAGCACTCAGCACCCACGCCTGGCTGCCTGAGAGGCAGCTCTGCTCCCGGGAGAAGCCGCCAAAAACAAAGGGAAGCGGCAGGAGCTCCACGCGGTCCGTCCGCTGCTCATTTCAGCAGCTCCGGGATAAGCGTTGTGCGCATCCCAAATGGACACAGAGGTGGTGGTTGGGATAAACACGGGCCAGGGAACACCGGTGCAGGGCAATTTCTCTCCTTCCTTAATGGATTCGTGTTTTCCTTGTGGGCAGCAAAGTGTCCTGATGTTTTCCTGGCGGGATCCGTCTCGCCGTGGGGTCATGGCGGGGACCCTCCCAGCGTCGAAGAGCAAATTCTTCACGGGCCAGATGCTGCCACCTTTATCTTCTCTAAGTGGTGCCTCTCCCAGCTCCATCCAACGGGAATGGGCACGGCAGGGATGCGGGAGCCCGCGGGGGGTCCCTCGGAGCCGTGGCCTCTTGGTTGCTCATTTTAATGGGGATTTATTTGGAGCAAACTGAGGAATTTCTCCTCTTCCCTTGAGTGGAGAGGAAAAAAAACATCAACCCAATAACAGCAGTTTCTTCCTGACTGTGAAATTCATGGATATTTGTATGCAGGAGTTTTGGCCAATTACGGCATGAAAGAGCAGCTATCCCTTTCCAAAGTCTTTCTGCATCCTTCCCTAAATTCATTAACTCCCTTTATCTCAACTCCAGGGCCACATTTAGGCAGAACTCATTTTAATCTGCCATTTAATTTATTTTTTTTTAGCAAAATATTTGGCAGCACTTAAAATATTCACCTCAAAATGTGTCCCTACTTCTCAATGCCCTTTTCCAAAGTCTTCCCACAGCCTTTCCCAAAGAAATTATTTAAAAAAAATTAAATCAGTGTTTTTTTAACCCTCTGCCTGGAATAAATTCCAGCAAAAAAATTAAAACAGCAGGAAAGCCTCACTTTTTCTGTGCTGCTGTGCACTATTACCAAAAAGTTGTGTGGAAAATCATCAGATTTCAATTTATTTCCTCATCTACCAGAAATCAGGGGGATCGTTCCCATCTCAGGTACAATATGGATGTAAATGATGGAGGAATTCAAGGGATTTCAGGAAATCTTGAAGATCCACCTCATTAGGTGAATTGAGTGATTACAGTTTCTGCAAACTGGGCAGGAAAGAGGAAAATAATGGAAAACCCATGGAATGGCTGCTTTTTGCTCTGTGTTATTTACATGACTTTGGGGATTGATAAGGGAATCAAGGAAAGAGGGAAAAATGGGAAAAAAAATAGCCAGCTCATGGAAAAGCCAAGGGCTTGGTTGAGGACCATCCTTTACTTTTGCCATACAAGGACTTGTTAAAATACCTTCATCCCAGGTTGAGGGCAACATTTAGGGAAAAATCCTTTTATTCTGCCACTTTCTTCCCTTTCTAAAGTAATTTTTTGGCAGAATTTTGGATATTCACCTTGCAATTGTGCTGCACTTCAGTTTTGTTCTCCCCTTATACTGACAAGAGACTTGAAACCAGGATTGGATAAAGTTTGCAAAGTTATGAAAAAATTTATGGAATTTTTTTTTGCTTTAAAATGGACACTGTTAAAGTTATCCCAATCCAAGGGGAAAGAAAGGACATTTTGGGAAGCAGGACATTGGGTGGCTTAGTATTTACCACAGCAGATGTTTAGAGTCCTGATATATTTAATAATATAATAATCACAGAGTATTCCAAGTTGGAAGGGACCCACAAGTTCATCAAGTCCAACTCTGGGATGGGGATGGATCCCACAATTTCGGCCATTTTTTCTCCAACCACCTGAGCTCATGCAGGATGATGGCCAAGAAGAGAGGGAAAATGGAGCTGACTGCTTTTTCCAAGCCGTTTTTCATGTCCCCGGATATTCCTGCACTCCTTTATCCCAGCTCACTCCGAACTACCCTGGTTGCCTGTCCCGTGTTCCCGCTCCCGCGTTGCCTTTGGATCCTCCCCTCAACGGGAACGTTTTCCATGTCTGTCACGGGCCTGCTCTCCCGGAGATTGCCTGGAGGCTGAACTTTTGTGTAATAGATTTTGACACCCCATATGGCCCTCGCGGCTCTCCGCGGCACGAGCCGAAATCCCGCTCGCGTTGTTGGCAACTCCGAATATCTGGGAGCAGCCTGGCTTTTCCCCTTCCACGGCGAAATCCGCTTTTGGGGAGATTAATGTGCTGATCAGGCGCTGGCAAGGAGCTGCAGTAAATGACCTAATAGGTCTTTCCATCCCTAATTCCCGCGTTTTATTAAGAGGGACTCTTTGTCGCCGCGGCGCTGATTTGTCGGAGCTGTCACCGCCGAGGGGAGGCGGGAGAGGTGGCACTAACGGTGTCATCTAAATCCATCTTTTTTTTTGGCACCTCTGCCCCTGTGAATCACGAGGACCATCTGGAGAGCGGGCACGCTGCCACGCCGGCAGATGGGCAGGGGTGTATCGAGCTACGGGCCCGTGGATGATTATCAAATGTGCTGTTGGGCGAGCATTTCCAGCAGGAATATCCAACCAACTTCCTGGAATGAGTCCTGTATCCGTAGGTAGAAATGAGCCGTTTAGCTTCCAAAAAATCCCATCCAAAATTCCATCCCTGGACTGAGAGGTGACAGGGATTCTTCCCGGCTGTTCCGGTGGGTGCCGGTGGTTTGGCACCACCATGGGATCCTCCTGCAGCCACAACCCACATCCCAAGGTTTTAATACCCAACAATTTCACTCACAACTGGGGAAAAAGGCTCATAATTATATACAATTTTATATATACATAAAATATAGAATATCTCTAATTACAATTTCTAATTATCATTGCTTTGTTCCATCCCAACGGGAGCATTTGCCTCCAGGCCTCGTTCCTGCAGCTGGGACACAAACACAGACAAGGCACAATTTGCTGCCACGGAATATTTTTAGCAGGTCATCCATTACTCCAGAATTTCTGCTTTCCCACGAGAGGTGAAAAGCTGTTTTTCCCCTCACATCCAATTTATTTCTTTGGAATTCAGACCCAGCCAAGCGCTCTCCAGCTGGGGACAATGTGAGTGTCACTGGAGGTGACTGGGGACACTGGGGGTAATTTTTGCTTCTCCTCACACCCAGCTCCTTTGGTTCAACCAATTTTTGTGGATTTAGCTCCAAGGCACAGGTGCAGGAAGTCCTCACTGCCCATCCAATTTGGAATTTTGGCTCCTCAGTGGAGCAGGGAGAATGGTGAGGGTGCTGCTGGTGCTGCACTCATCCAAGGGGGGTCATTAGCATGGGCTCCCTGCCATCCCAAAGTGCCTGGATTTATCCTGGATCCAAGCTGGAGATTAGCTGGCTCAGCTTTGCCCATGCCATGCTGGGCCTGGCCTAACGAGCTTGGCCTAAGGAGCCCGGGCAGCGCTCGCTCCACGTGGAGCCAGTCCCACTCTGTAAGGGAGGATGCAATTCCCAGAAATCCCATCCCAGCGGAAATTCACTGGAATGGCATTTTTAATATGCAACCAAGGTGCTCAGAGTTTAGATACTGATTAAATAGGAGGTGCAGCCGGAAAATCAAGTTATTCCCACTGACCTGGAGCTCCAGGAGCTCCTGGGATATGGATCTGGGCACGTGGGGAGGAACAGCATCTCCAGCAGAGCTCTGATCCTTGGAAAATGGGAAAAAGTCTTGCAAAAATGATTTATTTTCTTGTGGAATACCTGAGCAGAGCTGGATTGACAAGGGAATGACAGTTCTCACTTCAGGGCAGTAGGCAGAGGGGTGGATCCATGTGGGATGGACAGGATCCTGTGCATGATGGGAAGTTCTTAATGAACTCCTGACTGGCCTTCCCAACTTAATCTCCTCCACCCTGTTTGATTTTAATTCCAGATCTCAATTACAGCTTAGTCCAAGGTAATTGGAAAAAAAAAGCTGGGATGTGGAATCAAATGGGAGCTGCCCACACATCTCCAGAGTTCAGTGGAGCCCCTCGGTGTGGAGATGGTTTTTTACCACAAGCTGGGCAGATTTGCTCCTGTTTTATCAGGAGTAATTCTCCCAGAGCCCTTGGCCACAAGCAGAGAGTTTAATTGTAACAAAAACCTCCGGAACATCCCTACTCCGAGTGCATTTGGAATTAGGGAAGCCAGGGAAGAGGCTGCTCGTAAATCAGAGGGAGAAGCTGCTGGGACCCCCCTCATTTTCCCAGTCCAAGCATTGACCTGTGGGATTTGGCACTTTTGGGAAGTGGGTTAGAATATCCTGACTCCATGATTCCTAAATCCATGCTTTTAGACATAACAGCAAACAGTCTGGAGTAAAAGAGCTGGATAACCCCATGTGAAGTAATTTATTAACAAAAGTCCTTCCTCTGGAATTTCTTTAAACTCTGCGTGGCTTTTTCTGCTGCCAAATTCACTTTGTGCTGTTGAAAATGAATTTTAATGTTTTTCCCCTTATCAAGATTGTTGTTTTCCACTTGGCAAGCCCTGAGGTTTATCCATTATTCCCAATGGAGCCTGAAATTATTATGGGGGTGTTTATTCATCCCGGATGTTCATCATGATTAAAAAATCAGCTCATTCCTTGGATCAGGGTGATTTTGGGGAGCATTAACATGGAGCTGATGGGCTGGCTGAGCTGCCCAAGTCCCAGAGCTCTTCTCTGCTCTCACCTTCCCCCTCCATGGAAAAGAAATCATGGAATGCTTTGGGCTGGACCTTAAGGGTCACCCAACAGGCAGATGTTGGATTAAGTTGGACCAAAGTGTTCCAGGGCATCCTTCAGACCTTGGAAGGTGCTGATGGAGGTCCCACCAGTGCACACGGGATAATTTGTCCTTGGGATTTGGGAAAATAGTCCTCCTGCTCTCCTAAAGCTTCACCTCCATCCGTTATCCTTATAAAAGCTGGAGCTGGGATTTTCAGGCACTTCACTGCTCCAAGTCCTGGCTCCAGCTCTTGGACCAGCCACATTCCTGGAGCATTTACATGGATAAAGAGCCAACTTCCAGCATTTCTCTGTAATTTTTATAAGGACCGATTCAAAAACTTAGGGATAAGCCTCAGCATTCCTGGTGGGACAGAACCCTGCCTCCAGCCCCGTGACCTGAGCAGGATCCCCTGGAGACACATCCTATGACAATGGATTTTCTGGGAGCAGGATCTGGGCTTTAAACCACTTCCCTCCACCCATAAATGATCCCAGTCCTTTTATCCATGTTATCCCTCGTGGAGGGCTTTGCTCTTGGCACCCCACTCCATAAGGACTTCCCTCCCAAACAACCTTGAAGAAATGGATGAAGCTCTAAAGCTATGTCCCTGCTTCAATTTCCCTGGAAAACTTTTGGGAAGCCTAAGGAAGGCCATGCCCAGAGCCACCCGTGGTGTCCAGGACAGTTGATGTTGGCTGCTTCCCATCCCAAGGAATCTCTGGAAAAGAGGGCAGAGCTTGGAGCACCCGTAGGAAACCTCAGCAGCTGAACTGACTTCCATTAGCAGCAGCCCATGGAATTCACCCAGGAACCACCACAGGCTCTGCAGGGTGATTTGCAAGCCCAGGATGATCCATGAGAAGTTCAATTCCCAGGATTTCTCCGTAGCAATGGCTGGGATTCATCCTGCACCTCTGCAAGGTGAGCATTTACCAGATGTATCAATGTGATTTATTTGAGGGATTCTCCCCACGTCCCTTCACCTGGATCATTTTCCCATTCCAGCGGTGCCCACCTCTGAGGAAATCTCAATTTTCTGGAAGCTCCAACAAATCCTTCATTCCAAGACACCCGGGAGAAGCACAAAGCCAAGGGCTGGGATGGAATGGGGGCACAGGGAGGGGCTTTCCCTGCTGGGAGCTACATCCCAGGGATTGTGAGGGATCCCGGGGCTCCATCCATGGAGCAGCTTTGGATTTTCCTGGATCCCTGCGATGCTCCCGGGTCACTCTGGACAGAGCAAGGGATGCTCTGACCCTCTCTGCAGGGATTTCCTGGCACGAGGCTTATTTCCCTGGGTGGAAAAAGAGTAATTTGGAGAGCTCACAGATCCATTTATTCCTTTAAGGAATGAGTCACGGAGCGGGATTTGCTCCGTATCCCATGCGGAGCCCTTTGCTGCCTCATCCCCACATCCCACGGACATCCAGGGCCCTGGTCCTTAATCAAAGACCCCAAAAAGCTGGAGTCATGTCTCATGAATTCCCTTTGATCCTCAACAAGCGGATTCACGCTCTTTCAGCCTAAGTTTGGAGGATTTTTATTCTTCCTTCGCCTCAGAAAATCCTTTTCAGCCAAAATTTTTCCCGGCTTGTAAAGTATCCCATTATAGCACTCCAGGCAGCAGGAGATTAATGTCAGCTCCCATTTATGCATCCCTATGGATCAGAAGAGCCCTTTGTAATTCCCTGTTCTTTTGGGAGAAGTGGGATTAAAAAATTCCAAAAAAATCCCCCATTGTCACTTCCCGGGTTATGGCTTTTAGGGAAATTCCCTCTGCCATAAAAAGTGATTTATTTTCCTTGGCCTGCTGTGAGGCAGCTGAGCCTGTCCAGACTCCTGAAATGATTCCCAACATTGATGGAGGACTTCATATTGTGGTTATAAAAGCAGGAGTTTTGGGATTTGCTGGAAAAGCCTCGTTCCCCAGGCTGGGAGGAAGCTCCAGCAGGACCCATGTGCAAACAATAAGGAGAGGAATGCTCTTGGAAAAGGCAGCTTGGAGGGTTTTGGCATCCTTTGGGTGGCCTGGGAAGGGTGGGAAGCTCTTGGGGAGCGCCAGGCATGGGGCTCGGGCTCTGGGAAAGGGAATTTTTGTGGTGTGGTACCAGGACACTCTGGCTCCTTCCCACCCCTCTGGATGCTGCTGGAGGAAAACATCCATCTCCTCATTTCCCTCTGGAATGGGAATGAGCAGTGGGACAGCTCTGCTGCAAACCTTCCTCTTGGGAAAACCCTGCTGGCTCCCCACTCCCACTGCAGCTCTGCCTCGGGACCACTGCTGGGATATCCCAGCTGGAAAACTGCTGCCAGCACCTCCTGTTTTCCCATCCCTCTGGATGCTGCTGGAGGAAAACATCCAGCTCCCCACTTCCCTGCGGAACAATGTTCCAATGGACTGGGAATGTGCAGTGGGACATCTCTCCTGGGAATCCTTCACTTGGGAGAACGCTGCTGGCTCCCCACTCCCACTCCAGCTCTGCCTCAGGACCAATCCTTGGGATCATCCCAGCTGGAAAACTGCTGCCAGCACCTCCTGTTTTCCCACCAGACCTGTTCAGTTCTGCTTTCTGCATCCAGCATTGGTTTCTGTGGGAATTCAGGCTCGGTGTCGCTCCCTCTGCTGCATGGATGGTCCCAGTACCCCCAACAACAACAGGCTCACAGAAATCCAGGTGGGACAGAGGGACACAAATCCAAGGAATGCTCTGAAAATTTGGATGTTGTTCTGACCCACCTCAGCTGGATGAATTCCTGTCTCCTCACCTCTCTCAGGATCCTGTGCAGAGCTGGGAGCAGGCAGGAGATGCCTGGAGCAGGACAGTGTGGAATCAGGGCAATCCATGGTCCTGGAATTTTGGGATCTGTGGGAGCAACAGCAATGAAGAGACCTCAGGAAGGAAACCTGGCTTGGATAAAGCCTTGATTAAAATAAAGGAGGGAACACTACTGGTGATGTCCTGATTTTTTTCCTCTCCCTGGATCCTGGAGTTCCATCTCTCAGAGGTTATTGCTGTTTTTTGGCTCCTTTTTTTTTTCTGTTTACAGAGGGTTCTTTCTTCCCTGTATTTTTGGCTGGGAAGTGGAGGATCAGGGCTGCAAAATCTCATGGATTGGTGGGTTTGGAAAGGATGCTCCAGAGGGGGCAGGAGAAAGAGAAGGAGGAAGAGGAGGAACAGGAGAAAGAGGAGGAGAAGAAGAGAAGGAGGAGAAGAAGGAGAAAGAGAGAGAAAGAAGGAGAAAGAAGGAGAAAGAAGGAGAAGGGAACTCCCAGAGATGTCTGGGCAGTGAGGGGTCTCCTTCCTCCTTCCCCAACACAATTCCCAGGGCTCTCCCCAGCCCTCAGAGGAGCTGAATTCCCCCTCTGGATGCATCCACCTGGGAATTGGCACCATGGGGCACGAGGGAGATTCAGGCTGTCCCAGGGACTGCCACAAACCCAGCCCTTGCTGGGGACCTGCCTTAGATTTCCTCCTCCAGGAATTCCATGTCCTCACATGGAAGGGAAGCAGAGTTGTTATTTTGGGAAGAGGGACTTGGGAACAAAGCTTGGAGACTCATCCCTGCATAGGGAACACTCCCTAATGAGCAGAGATTGGAAAGACCAGCCCCAGCTTGGTCATGGAATGGCTCTGGTTGATTTTCCTCTCTTCTTTTGGTCCTTTTTAAATTTGCAAATCTTTCCAGTCCTGAACCATCAAACAATTCCATGTTGGGGGAGGAGAAGGAGACCCCTCATGCACAGACATATCTGGGAGTTCTCCTTTTTCCTTTTTCTCCTTATCTTCCTCCTTCTCCCTTTTCTCATTCTCAATTTCCTCCTTTTCCTCATCCTCCTCTTCTTCCTCCTCCTTCTCTTTCTCCTTCCCCCTCTGCGCATCCTTTCCAAACCCACCTCCAATTCCCTGCATAGGGAACCTCTCCACAATGAGAGATCAGAAAAACCAGCCCCAGCCTGGTCATGGAATGGCTCTGGTTGGTTTTCCTCTCTTCTTTTGGTCCTTTTTTAAATTGCAAATCTCTCCAGTCCTGAACCTTCAAACAATCCTTTTTCTCCTTCCATCTTTTTATGTATTTAAATAGAGTAATTTGTATATTTGGAGGTGGAAACTGGGATTTCAGCTGGGGACAATTGGGACATGCAGCGAGGGGGGAGAGCTGGCACCCCCTTATCACCCAGCCATCAATATCTCTGCAAATATCAAATAAAAACCAGGGGAAAAAAAAAAGATTCTAACTCCAAAATACAGCAAATTCCTTGATTGCAGCCCCCCTACAATTCCTCTGGGGTGAATTCCTTGTGGTGTTTGAATTCCGTGTAATAACGTTGTGGAAAAGGCTCCGATTGAAAAATTGGGGGGGGGAAAAAAAGGAAAAATTGCAAGAAATCATCGACACAAATTGTTCTCCCGAGCTATTTTCCAAATGCTGCTGGGGATGTGATTTCCTTGGCTGACATCAGGAACACTCACTGCTCACTTGAAAGCCAGGAGAAGAATTGCAGTTGTTAACAGCCATCTCCAAAAAGATATTTCAAATTATCCCAAATTACTCGGCTGAAAGAGAAATCCGAGGATATTTCCTTTAATATCAGAGCTGCAGGAGGAGCCCATTCCCAGTTTCTACCCCCCACTGGAAATATGAGGAAAATAGAAATTGAGCTCATGTTTATTGAAGTCTCTTCCCTCCACCTCTCCCTTGGTTCCTTGGATCCCTTTTCCCGCTCACCAAAGGGGCTGGAAGGAGCTGGGAGGGCTCAGCCTGGAGAAAAGGAGGGTCAGGGGGATCTTTCCCCTCTTTCCTGGTGTTTCCAAGCCAACTGCTTCCCAAAAAACCCAAGGAGAACATGAATGAAACTCAACATTAATGCCCATCATGCCACAAATCCATGGAAAATTCACCCCTCATCTCCTTAACCCACAGGAAAAAACTGCCACAGGCGTTTGGGACAGAAGGATCTGAAGGAATGGAATGTTTTCATGTGAGAAAGGAAGAATCCCGAGGCCAGGAAAAGAAAGGAAAAGTCAGGGAGCAGCTCATTATGGAAGCGTTGCAGAGTCATTATTTTAAATAAGTGCATCTCATTCCAGAGGCTGGGATGGGAAGCGGGATGGATTCTGGATTTGCATTATTATTTATTCATGAGTTTTAAAAGGATCATTATTTCTGACGGACAGCTGCTGTCAAAAGATTTCTGGAGGGGAGCTCGTGTTTTCCCATAATAATCATTAATCAATAAACATCGGGAAGGGGCGCTGGGAATTCCATGTTTCCAGGATACATGGATACCTCTAATTAGGAATGGGTTTCCATTTGGAAAAGCAGATCCTTTTCCTTTTCCCTCTAATTGCACACCAGCTGAAGGGCAGGTGAGCACCCACTGTGGCTTTATCCCAAAAAAACGAGATCCTTGGAAGCGTCCAAGGCCGGGTTTGGAGCAAGCTGGGATGGTGGAAGGGTGGATTTGTGTCGCCATGATATTTTCTGAAAAATCCCTTCGCCAGGATTTCTTCTCCTGGGAAGCTGAGAAGCCTCAGAGAAAAACGTGAACAATAATTATGTGATTTGCTTCTCCTGGTTTTGCTGCTGTGGAATGTGTAGGTGATCCTTTGGTTGGTTCCATGTGAATTTCCTTAATGAGCAATCACAGCCAGCTGTGTCGAGGCTCTGAGAAGATTTTATTGTGCACTCCTCTCCCAGCCTTCTGTCTGTATCTTTTCTCTGTAGTTTAGTATAGCTCTAATATGTCATTTTAAAATATAATATTGATAATATAATAAATGAGCCTTCTGAAATATGGAGTCAGATTCATCTCTTCCCTCGTCCTGGGACCCTCGCAACCGCCACAGATTTGTCCATGGAGAGGATTTCTTTTCCCAATAATTCCTTTTGTAATTCCCCAAATTCAGGCTTGGAAGGCCCCAGGTGGAATTGGCCGCTGGGGTTTGGAGCCCACCCTTTCTCTCCTGTCCCAAATTCCTTCTCCTTCCCCAGGGCTGGCCGAGGATTCCCAGCTGTGCCAGGATGCCCTCCTTTCCCTGGGCATCCAGGAATTATTCCACAGCTCCTGCTTTTCCTGCTCCCCTCAGCACATCCCTGCCTCCATGCCTGCTCCCCATTTCCTGGGGGAATTCTCAGGTGAAGACTTCCCTCAAAACCTCATTTTTCACCCATGAATAAGCCCCAGATAATAAATTTAATTTGATTTTTTTAGCACCAGATGGATTTGGAATATTCCTTGTCCGTGCACCCCAGCTTTGGAGCTATGAGGAATAAGCAGGGATTCTGAGTTGGGCAGGTAGTGCATCCCAAAGCCCATGGTGGGGAAAAAATCCTCAAAACCATTCCCAAACACACTGCAGAAAAATTCCCTCCAAAAAACCCCCCCCAGTATTTCCCAAGGTCACTCTTCCCTGGCTGCCCCCACCTTATCTGGGAGGGAGATGTGGCAGGGAAGGGAATTTCACTGAACCTTTGTAATGGATTTGGAATTGGAATGTTAAACACTCCAGGATAATTTCATTTTTAATAAATTCACACCCTGAATTGCTGCCTTGTCTAATAATAAATTGTATTTTCTGTGGTGCCACGAGCATTTTTGATGTTCCAGCCTAAAATCCGGAGGAATTGTGCCGGCAGGAAAAGCAGCAAGGAGTCACCAAAGTCCCAGCTCTTTGAAAGGGATGCTAAACTCTGATCATCAAAGTCTCCTTTGGAAAAATATGTAAAAAAATCCCAAAATTCCACTCAAATGAGCTGCCTGGAATATTTGATGCCCTGACAGCTGTACAGCCTCAAAGGCAGGCAGAGAATGGGCCTGAAATGCTCATTAAAATCCCAATAAAGCCAGGCTTTAGGAAAAGAGGTCCTTTTCTCCCCGGCACCATGGGAGAGAGTGGAAATTCCCACTTTTCCCATCCTCCCCTTGCTCCACTTCCAATCCCTTTCCCGGGCTGCGGTTAACCGAGCTAAAAATGAGGAATTTTTTCCAGCAGGTTTTAACCTCGGGCACAAACCCTCGGAAGGTGGGAATGTGCTGCTTCCATCCCTGATTTTGGGCTTCCAGAGACCACAGCGGATCAGGATTTTGGTGTTTATCCTGCTTTTCTCCAGGAGCTTCCAGAGGCTCATCCACCTGAGCATCCTCAGGTGCGCCGGGAACGATCCCACTCCATCCTCCGCTGTCATCCCAGGCTGCTGCTATTAAAGCCTGGCTCAGAGCCCGAAATTTAATCCTGGGATTAAAGGCAGCACACGCTGGTCCTGCTGGGAACATCCACATTTTCTGAATGAGCGCGTCCTGCTCCGGGCTAATTAGGAGCAGGTTGATTGCAGCATCTGTCACCTGGAGCTCCGCGATTTGTCCCGGGGGCTCCTGGCGGGGAGGGAGCTGTCAAAAGCTGGGAAGGGGCAGGATGCTGGAAAAGGGCTGGGAAATCCCCTCTGGAAAAGTGGGGAGAGCGAGCTGGAAAAAATCCAGGCAATTAGAGGTATTGTGGTGGCCTAATTGCCTTGTTTGGCCATGATTTTGGGGAGATATCCATGGAAACGGAGGGATGGCTCAGTGGTGGGCTGTGCCTGGAGCCACTGGGCTGCCTTTCCCCCTTGCATGCAGCAATTCCATCTTTTTCCATTTTTTTTCCCATCCTTTTCCAGCCTTTTCTATCCTTTTTCCCTGCAGGAATATCTGGTTTAGAGCACTGTGACCTCCAGCAGGGCTGCACCCACTGCAGCCTGGGAAGGATGGGGATTCCTCTTCCTCAGGCTTTGAATTCCCCACCAGGAGCTTCCAGAAGATAAAAATCCATGCAGATAAAAAAAATAAAAATAAAAAGAAAATATAAATTATATTATATGCATATAATGGATAAAAATCCATTATATGCATATAATATATTTATAATATTATATAGATGTTTTATAAATATAATAAATAATATAATATACTTTATATATTTGTGCTTTATATATGGATATATCTATATTTTATATAGATATATGTGATATATATAGTATAAAATATATAGTGTATACAATATATATTCATATATACATTTACATAATATCTTTATATATTTATTGTGTATTTCTCTATTTTTATGTATATTCTTATAATATTTATGTTATTTATTAAAATAACATGCCTATAACCAAATAAAAACAAAAAAAACCACTTTATTTTAAAGCATATTTAAATCTTTTTTATACTTACATTTTTCATATTTATATTCACATTTACAATTTATATTGATGTGTTACATTTATATTATGTATTAAATAATAATAAATATATTATAAAATTATATTACAATATAAAAATATATTATAATATGAAATATAATAATTTATTGGGAGAGCTTGAAATAATCACAATTATTATAGAATTATAGAATTACAGCAACTTCTTTTCCCCAACACTGAGGTTTTCAGGCAGATGAGGTGGGAAAAAATGGGATTTAAGAGGGTGCCAGTCTATAGGGTGTGTTGGGGGTCCCTAAATCTGCTCCAGGTCCTGTGCTGAGGTGGCAAATCCTCATTTCCCTTCCTGACACTCCAGGCACTTCTGATATTTGGACGTGGTTCCCTGCCAGGTTTTACGTTCCCACTTCCAATTCCTGGTGCTGGAGTGGGATTTGGGATCCGGGCCTGGCGCGGGGTGGATTTTCCTGCCCCATAAAAATTTGATGTTTTTCTCCTCTTCCCAGCCTTCCCAGGGATTTCAGCACCACGAGGGTGTTAAAGCTGAGGAATTATCTCCGTGCGCATGCAGCGTCATTATCCTGACACTTGGCGATCCTCATGAGATGCAAGGAGCACTTGTAGGCATCTCATTAAAATAAATCAGCTTCAAATGGCACCACAAACGTTTCCATCTTTTATCCAGCCCGGAATCTTTCAAATTAAGCCGGGTTTAAAATGCCAATATTGATTTTGGTGCTGGCTGATGGAAGGGCCTGGGTGAAGTTTGGGAAACAGGGCGTGCTTTTAATTTCATTTCATTTTATTTCATTTCCTCTGGGCTAGGACAGCACCTTGCCATCAGCATTTCTTTTATTTGCACATCTGGAAGCAGGCAGGGAGCACAGCTGGGAAGAGCTGCTGGCCATTCCCAATGCTTTGCTTGCCTCTGGAGAGCTCGGAGAGCCACCCTCACTAAGGAGCAATTAAGCAGGAGAGTTAATAAATCCACACTGGAGATGAAATGAGAATCGTGACACCAACAGCCCTGAGCATATGGGAAAGATTTGGGAATTTATTGGGTTTTCAGCAGCTGAGCCATTTGTGGGAAGGTGTTTTTAGGGAAAAAGCTGTGGCAGGTACAGGTGGGAGCAGAGATTCCCTGGAGCAGGGAATCCATTCCCGTGCTGGATTTCTCAGGGCTCAGCATCATCCCATTAAACTCAGAGAAGTGCACTAGTAATCAATTTTTTTAAAACCCAACATGTGGGCAGAAAACTCAGGATTTCAACCACCTGTGGAGATTTCTCCAGGTGCTGAGGGAGGCAGGAGGAGCTGGGCAACACTCTCAGCTTTAATTTGGATTTGTGGTTCTGGGATAGGGACACAAGGAGCTCGTGGATATGGCTTTTGGCCATAAATAAAAGTGGAATTAATGCAATTTTGAGTGAGGCTTTACCCACCCCAGAGGGTTGGGGCTCAGCTTCCCAGCGAAACAAATACTGGATTAAAAAATGGGGAAGATCTCATTCCATCCCCCTTAGCCTCAGTTTAGGGCCTGAGACTCCAGGACAGCATTGAGGAACTGCAAATGTTGGGGTTTCATCCCTGCTTAAGCCAAGTCAGGGTTTAAGCAGGGCTTAGTAAGGACAGAGCTCAGTAAAACACAGCTGGGAGATGCTGAGCAGTTCCTGGAATAAGGATGTGGGTTCTGTGTGAGAATTAAGTTCCCAGTCATCCCCTGGACCTTAAATTCCACCCATCCATGGACACCTTCCCCCATCCCAGGCTGCTCCAGCCTGGTCTTGGACACTCCTATAGGAATAGGAATAGGAATAGGAATAGGAATAGGAATAGGAATAGGAATAGCTGTGGGACCATCAGATCCCTCCAGGAGCAGGATTTGTGTGCCAGTAATAAAAAACCCAACAAATAAATAAACAAAATCAATAAATATTCCCCCCAGCCTGCACTCAGGGGAAATAAACAACAATTCCTGCCAGCTGGGAGGGCTCATAATTCACCTCCAGCTCTTGCCAATCCCTCAGGGATTTCTTGCCTCCCTGAGCCAGGTGATCCCATTCCAGGCACCAGCTCCATTCATCCAGCGTGGGAATTCCTCCTAAGGACAAAGTTCTTCCATGTGGAAACAATTCCCCTAAGGACAAAGTTCTTCCAGGTGGGAATAATCCTCCCTAAGGACAAAGTTTTTCCAGGTGGGAACAATCCCCCCTAAGGAGAGTGTTCTTCCAGGTGGGAACAATTCCCCTAAGGACAATGATTTCTTCCACGTGCAGCCACTCCAGGATGTTTGCTGCCAGGAGTTATTTTAGCTCTCCGTGGTGGGAATGCTGTAATTTCCTTTCCTGTGAGGTTTTCCAGCTTTTTTGGCCACACTCTATTGTTTGCCAGAGCCACCCAGGTGTGCAGAGACCCCCAAATCCACACTGGGATCATGGAATACTTGGAGTTGGAAGGGATCCACAAGGATCATCCAGTCCCACTCATGGGACTGTACAGGACATCCCAAAAAATCAATCCCTGTTCCCAGAGTGCTGTGGCTCAGCCTGAGCCAGGGCTGGGACTCCAAAGCCACGCCTGGCCTGGCAGTGGGACATCCAGTTCTCATTCCTGGGAGAAAAAGGAGAACATTCCCATTTTGCCAAGCACATCCACGATCCCTGCGCACAATCCCATCCTCCTGCCCACCTGGATGTGCTGCTTGCACCAGGGATGAGGTCACTGGGAAATCTCACAGAATTCCAGAATCCCAGATGGTTTGGCTTGGGAAGGACATTAAGGATTGTCCTGTTCCACTCCTCTGGGCGGGGACACCTTCCACTATCCCAGGGTGCTCCAAACCCCATCCAGCCCAGCCTTGGGCACTTCTAGGGATCGGACAGCCACAGCTTCTCTGGGAATTCCATTCCCATTCCTCCCCACCTTCACAGGGAAGGATTTTCCCCTAAAATCTCCTCATTAATCACAGCAGCTTGGGGACTCCCCCACCTGTATCCCTGGAAAGTGCTCAGATCCTGCCTTCCCAACCAGATCCAGCCCTGCCACATTTTTTTCCCTCACAAAAAAAAAAAGAGAGGGAAGATCCCAGATCCAAAACCCAAATGTTTTTCTTCCTGTGGCTCCCAGCGAAGAGCTGCTTTATAAATCATCCCAGCCAAACACAGACAATCCAATCTTTGCTTGCAGATCCTGTGCAGGCTCTGATATCCCAGAATTTCTTCACCCCGAGCCAATAAATCCCGCCTGGTGCAATCCAGAGCTTGCCAAGAAAATCCCTTCAGGCCCGGGCTGCTTTCAGCAGAGGAGATGGGAACAAGGCTGCACAAATATTCCACTTTTTGGCCACTTCCCAAAGCTAAGCAAGTTTCCTCTTGGAGATGGGAGCAGCAGATCCCAGGCCTGGATGGGTTTTGGTCCTGGAGGGTGTGATGGGATCCCACAGCCCTGTCCCACTGGTGGGTTTGTTGTTTTTCATGGGAACAAACACCAGTTTTTTTTGACCTGAGGATAAGGGAAATGAGCCATTCTTGTGGCAGCCACCTGGGAAAAGCAGCACCTGCCCCGGGAAATGTCCCACAGCAGCTGAGCTGGGGCTTCCCAGGGATTTCTGCCTTCCATGGGGGACCCTCAGTGCCCTGATTTTGTGGGAAACTGGGGCTGTGAAGCACAAACTTTGCTGAGTATTCCCAAAGAAATGTAAATCCTGGTGGATCATGAAGGAGGAGAAGCCCAGTGAGCCTAAAGGATTCTCCTGATGTCCCAAACCCCACCACAGCCCAGGTCAGGAGGCAGAATTTGTGGGATGAAGTGCAATAAACCCCGTATTCCCCAAAGGTCCTCCAAAGCCATCCCACCTTCCCAGAATCCCAGACGGGTGTGGGGTGGAAGGGACCAAACCCATCCCATTCCATGGGCAGGGACACCTTCCACAATCCCAGGGTGCCCCAAACCAGATCCTTTTGTGCTGTGGGGCAAAGGAAGGTGAAGGATCTCTTAAAAATTGAGCTAAAAAGTGCTCAATTCCCAATTTCTGATTTTTTAATTAGGAATGGCTCATGCAAAAATAAAAGCAAATAGTGTTGGAAAGGGTAGCTTTTCCTCCTGGAATGCTGGAAGGAGCAGGGCAGGGCTGCAGCCCTAGGAACAGGCATTAAAAGGATTCCTTAACCCTAGGGTGGGTGCAACAAAACCCAGGTTTATAAACCAGCAGATCCCAACCTACAACTCCTTGGAAAAACAGGGATTAGAACCAGTGAACTCCAAAAATTCCCAAAATACAGAGGAAAAAAAGGAGTGTAGGTACCTCTTGTCTTGCAGTTTTATTTTCACTATATTTTGACATCTTTCTCTTTGTTGGTTGTCTTGGGCTGGCAAAATCTTCAGGGACTGAGAGGGTAATCCATGAATTTATCATTAATTAGAGCCCTCAGGTGTTGGTGTCCCTTTGGACAGCTCCAAATCCAGGGAATGCAGAGAGCTGGGGGTGCTCTGCTTTTAAAAAATTGAGGCAAAGAGTGCTAAAGCCCAAATTTCTGATTTTTCTTGGGATTTAAAATAAAATAAAAAAAAAAGTAGGAAAAGGCTGCAGTGGCCAGTGAGGCTGGAAAAGCTCCGAGGTGCCAAGAAAATTGTCCTGCTAGGGAAACGTGGGATTAGGGAAATGCAATGGATGTGCAATTTCCTTTTTCAAGTTTCCTTCCTTAATAATTATTTTAGTAAATGTTTATTATATTTGGTAAATATATTACTACATTATAATATGTATATACATATATATATAAAATATATAATATATATTATATACAATATGTATTATATAATAGATAATAATATATTATAGTATATATTATATATAATTTGGTATTATATAATATATATTACCAAATTATTACACATAAATTGTTAAATACATTATTAAATATTATTTATTATAAATATTTAGTAATATATTTGATCTTTTATTTAATGATAAATTATTAAATATGTGACTAAAATATATTATGTACTTATAATATATAGTAAATATAAAGTTTACTAAAATTAGTAAATATTTATTATATTTAAGTTTCCTTCCTTAGCTGCCATTCTGGCGGTGGCCAGGCCCTTCATTCAGATAAAGCCCTTTGCAGCTCCTCCCTGGTGGAAATGCTCTTTGTCCTGAGCCTGGAAGTCCCTGCTCCCTCAGATCATTTTTAATCTAAGCCTGGCTCAGCTGGGAAGGGCTGATAAACCCCTCTGCCCCTGACAAGCAGGGCTTTAATCCCTCTTTTCCCATCTCTCTTTTCCATTTGTCTCCCAACGACCCCAATGGATTAAAAATGATCCATCCCAGAGCTGGAGCTTTGCTTTGAAACTTCCCTAAATCCTGCTCTGAGCCTGGGCTCCCAGGAAAGGTCAGCAGCTCCCTCCCACCACATCCTAAAGCCTGGGATTTTTAGGGATTTGATTTCCTGGCCGCCCATTCCCAAGGAAATCCTTTGCTGGGAGGGGGCTCTGGGATTTGGGAGGGATGGACACGTGGGAATCCCTGCTGAGGAGGGTTTGGAGCAGGAATAACAAAATCTGATGGATTTGGGATCTGGGCACGCTCTGCTGGCATTTTCCTTCAATCATGAGACCCTGGCTCAATTCTCCTGTGATTTTAGCCTGGGTTTTGCTCTAAAACAGAGATTTTTAGCCCAAATTTAAGCTGAATTTACCAGGCAACCTTTCCCACTCTCCACCTGGGTGAGAAAACCTTAACATTCATCCCTTCCACTTCTGGAAAATCCCACTGGCAAACCAGGTTGGTGGTTTTCCTGGGAAGATGAGGTTCCTCTGACCCTTTATTTCTCTCATTTTCCCACATTTTATCCCGTGGCTAAAGGATGAAGGAGCCCAGGGCTGCTCTGGCTGAGGTTCACAGACCTCCCAAAATATTCCAAATTGCAGGGGAAGCCTGGGGGGTCCTCATGGAAAAGGCCACCCCGTGGTGGGACCTCCCATGGTGGCAGTTGCTCCATGTCCAGCCACAGCTTCCGGGACAAGGGACAAGCAAAGACATCACAGCTAATCAATCCTTAATTAACTGGAGCAGGAGGAGTGGGGAAGGATGTGGGAACAGAGCTGAACTTCCTCAGAAGAATTGCTGCCTGCTCCTGGTGAGCTGGAGACGGGAGTGTGAGGAAAAGGGGTGTCACAGCCTGAGCCAAAACTTTGCTAAAATCACATTTTTTTCTGGGAATAAACTGTCCAAGTGGAGCCAAGAGGGACAAAAAAGAGCTTTTACACAGCCCCAAGTAGAGCAAACCCACTCAGCTTTGCTGTTTTCACATTAAATTTGTGTGATAATGAAATAATTCCACATTCAAATCGTCCTCCTTGGCTTGAGATGGATTTTCTGAATAATTCTTGGCACTTTTGGGATCGCCTCTGTTTAATGGCAACGAGAAATATCCACAATTGCTCAGCCCCAGACACCTCTGGGATTGGCAGGAGATGATGATGATGATAATAATAATAATAATAATAATAATAATTATAATGTTGTCTTGGTGTGGCACCAAAGGCCATCCCAAATAACGCCACTATTCCCATGTTTCTATCCTGATTCCTATTTTGGTTTTGGATGATGATGATGATAATAATAATAATAATAATAATTATAATAGTAATGTTGTCTTGGTGTGGCACCAAAAGCCATCCCAAATAACGCCACTATTCCCATGTTTCTATCCTGATTCCTATTTTGGTTTTGTTCCTATAAAAGGATTTTTATCCAATTGTATTAAATATCCCCCTGTAGCCCACACAGCCAGGAGACACAAAACATTCGTGGAATCATGGAATCGTGGAATCATGGAATGGTTTGGGTTGGAAAGGAGCTTAAATCCCATCCCAATCCTGCCCTGCCATGGCAGGGACACCTCCCCCTGTCCCAAATTGCTCCAGCCTGGCCTTGGACATTCCAGGGATCCAGGGGCAGCCCCAGCTGCTCTGGGAATTCCAGCCCAGCCAGGAATTCCCAGTTCCCAATATCCCATCCATCCCTGCCCTCTGGCAGTGGGAGCCATTCCCTGGCTCCTGTCCCTCCATGCCTTGTCCCCAGTCCCTCTCCAGCTCTCCTGGAGCCCCTTCAGGCCCTGCCAGGGGCTCTGAGCTCTGCCTGGAGCCTTCCCTTCTCCAGGGGAACATTCCCAGCTCGTCCACGTGGAAAATAAGACAGGTAAAACATTTAGGCAGATGAATAAAATATTTTAAAGTGTCAAGGGAAACTGTAAATTCCTGCAGGACGGAGCATTGGAGTGGGGGGTGAACAAGGGGAATGGCACCACCCTGGGTGTTCTGGAGGATGGGCATGGCTCCCCAAAATCCCCTTCCCAGTGGGAAAACACTCTGGGATGGAAGCTGAGCCCCAGGAACTCCCGCAGCTCTTCCCCTGCACCCCTCGGGCTGCTTCCCACCAAACATCTTCTCCTCACCGATGGAATTGTTGCACATCCTCACGCTCCAGGTTGGAATTTTACCAGCCCAGCATGGCATTCCAGGGACACCTCCTGCTGCTGACACCTCCTGCAGGGAGGAACAGATCAGGGTCAGCCTGGAGGTGAGAATTCCCCAGGGGAAATCCTGCCTTTTCCTGGAACCAGGAGTTTTGAAGGACCCTCGGCACACAGATCTTGACCTGGTCACCTCCCAGAGCAGGCAAAGCCTTCTCCAGGGTGCCCAGCTCTGTTTGGATTTGTTTTTTTTGGGAATAAAGGTGTCTGACGCTCCCAAACCCTCAGTAAACAGAGATAAATGTGTGACTGCTCCCAGGAATTCCCAGCCCTTGTTTGCTCTTGGTCCAGCTGAGCTTCCAAACTCCCAAATTACCGGGATCTGCTGGAGACTCCTTCAGCAGCACAAAGGCTCCCGTTCAGGGAGTTCCAAGGAAACAATCCAAGGAAATGTTCCTTTCTTGAGCTCCCAGCCCTGTTTGCTCAGGGACATTCATCCATTCATGGAATGCTGACCAAGGAGATGTCTCCACATCAGCACCTCGTGGAGAACCCGCTCCCATTTTTAAATTACAGCCCTCAAATCCTTGTTTTTTGTTGTTTGTTTGGGTTTTTTTCCTTTTTTCCCTGGTGTGTTTTCAGCTGCAGTTGGTTTCTAACAACATCAGCACCTCGTGGAGAACCCGCTCCCATTTTTAAATTACAGCCCTCAAATCCTTGTTTTTTGTTGTTTGTTTGGTTTTTTTTTCCTTTTTCCCCTGGTGTGCTTTCAGCTGCAGTTGGTTTCTAACGAGGAGATGACGCCAGTTCCCTGCTTGCAATTAGAGGATTTGTCCTTGAGGAGAGAGAGGAGTCAGGATCACAGGGATGGAGAGGAGGGAAAACAAAGCTCTTCACTCAGGGCAGCGTCGACACCTCCGGATCAATCCCTCCTGCTGAATATTTTTGCATCCTTCACCCTCCCTCTCTCTCAAAACAAAACATCTCTGGAGGTCTCTGCTGCAGCTCCAGGGCAGGTGGAAGCCAATTCTCTGCTAAAAAATGGAAAAACTCCTTTTCTTCGGGAAGGCTTTGGGATGGAGGATTTCATCTCGTTCCAATTTGTGGTGATTGAACAGCACTCGAGAGGAGGAGGCCAAGGAAAAGCTCATTCGAGGTGGAAATCACAGCAGAGCTGCAAATGTGTATTTAAATATCAGAATGGCACAAAATGATGGAGGAAAAATACCAGGAAATAGAAAGCAAACCTTTCCACTTGAAGGCAAAAATGGAATAAAAGCATTTCACAAAAATAAATCAACTCTGCTCAACCAAAGCAATGTTAGCTCACGATTCCTTTTGTTTAGATGCTCTTCTTACATCCATAAATCCAGAGTTCTTCTCAGCAGCAGCAGAAATATTCCCCCCAATTCTCTCCCAGGTAATGAACAGGTTGGAACAACCCGACAAAAATAATTCCAGCCTTCCCGCAGGGATAATGTGCCCTGATAACACCGTGCAGGGCCCTGCAATTCTACACAGGGAGAAATCTCCGCCGAGAAAAACTGAATTTATCTCTCGTGGTGGTTTTCCTGTGGTGCTCCCAATGGGTTTGGGGAGAAAACTTTGGATTTTCATAAAAATCCAAATAGAAATATGTTTAAATATATTAATATATAAAAACCATATATTTAATATATTTATATAAATATATATTGTAAATAAATTTATATATTTACATATATTTAATATATATAAATAAAATATATTTTTAATATATATAATTTTTTTTCTATCATATCCATACACTGAATTTCAGTGGAAGTCCCAGCTGCTGATGGCTGAGCCAGAGGTTAAATCTGGAAAAGCTGCTGCCAAAAAGAAAGGAATTTCTCCAGGTCCCACAGGATTCAGGTGCATGGGATGGGCTTAGGAGCCTTTTCCAGGCAGGATTTTGTGTTTCCAGTTCTTTTCCATCCCTAAAATTCTAATTAAACACCTCCCTCTCTGGCTTAACTGCTGCTAAACCTGACTTGAGGTGTATTTAAACACTTTTTGTCAGCAAGGCCGGTGCAATTTGACCACAGCAGAGCTCAGGTTTATTTTCAATTATCATTATAAACATATTAATTATGGATTCAATTCCTGGTGGAATTCCTAATTCCAGTTCCTGCAGTTCTCCAGGCCCAGAATTGAGTTATCCTGGGAAAGCTGCAGCAGATCCTTGAACACTTTTAAATGGAAATTCTAGTGGTTTGGGGAAGAAAAAAATCCCTGAGTTTGCCCAAAGCAGAATGCCAAAATTCCCAGGTGTTTCCAGCCAGCACCGCTCCAAATTCAGGATTAAATCCTTTGCTGTACCTGTTGGAGTTTTTCTAATTTAAGGGTTATTTTTGAATATTAGCAGTTGTAAATTGGAGCTGGGAAATAGAGGAGAGCAGGACTATAATCCCAAAAATCTGTTACCCACCTCTGTGGGGTTTTGGTTGGGTTATAGGATGGCTCAAAGGATCCAAGCAGCAGGAGCATGAGGATGTGCATGGTGACACTACCAAGCTGGAAAAGAAAATGGATTTTCCTCGATTTAATCTCATTTTCCAATATCTGAACACTGAGGGTTAGGGATTTTTCCTCACACGGAGGAAAATCTGTGGGTTTGGATAACTTCCAGTGTCCCCAGAAGGTTCCTGCAGGTTCAAGGCTGGGTTTGCTCCTGTGCTTCCAGCAGGGCACATCCTGGGATGTCCTTGGGATGGGAATGGGATGATTCAGCCCAGGCTGGGGTTGATTTTTCCCTGCAAACAGCCAAAGTTCAGGGCTGAGTCAGGCAGCTCCTCCCTGCTCATGCAGGAGCAGGGTTTTGCCCTTTGCCCATGGACAACCAGGCTGGGAATGTGCAAATCCCTTGAGCTCTCCCCACCAGAACATCCCAGCCAGAGGGGTTTATCCCAGCAATGATGAAAACTTGGATTTTATTGGCTTTTTATGCAAAACTCTCGCGCTTTTTTTTTTTCCTAGAAGGCAAAAACAAGAGGAGAAAATGAGGTTTTTCCTCTGAACAGTGAAACTCCAGCCCTAAGGGGTCACCCAGAAGTGCCTTTCCCCGGGAAAGGGCAGGATTTTTGGCTGTGATATTCCCATGAAGGTTTTGCCTGGTCTGGTTTTCCCAGTCTCGAGTGGGGAGGATTTGCTGGAGCTCTGGCATTGCTCACTCCCAGCTCTGGTTCCTGTCGAGGTCTCGCTGCCAGCCCAGCTTTAATCCCCGGCTCTGGGAGGGATTATTACATTTAGGCAGGAGTGAAACAAAGAAGGAAGACAAATAATCCCCAGTGAAAGGAAAAGAACAGCTCTGCTGGCTCCCAGTGGAGCCATCCCAGCGGGATTTGGAGGCGCTGGGAATCACAGCGGGATTCTGGACAGAGGGGGAAGATTTTGGAACTAAAAGAGGAGAAATTTAGGTGGGAGATTAGGAAGGAATTCTTCCCTGGGAAGGTGGGGAGGGACAGGGATGGGATTCCCAGAGAAGCTGTGGCTGCCACATCCCTGGAATGTCCAAGGCTTGGAGCAATTTGGGATAGTGGGAGGTGTCCCTCACAGCCTCTTCCAACCCCAATGGAAAACAGACCCCATGGAAAATCCAAAGGCTATTGGTTCTGTTTTATTCCCATTCTACTTTTCCTGCTGGGTTCTGTTTGATGGAGTGATGGATACCTGTGAGAAAACAGGGAATGGGCTCCCAGCACCATCCCGGAGCCGCTCCACATGCCAGAATTCCAGCTGCAATTCTCTGGCTGGAACCAGAGGAATTCTCAGGAGAAACCCCACAGCACATCCCCCAAACGGATCAACCCCTGCCCCCTCCCAGGCAATCTGTTTGTTTGTTTGCTTGCTTTGAAAATCCAATTAAAATATCCCAGGCAATTATTAATTATTCCCAGGCATTTCCTCCTGGAATGGCTTTGCCTGGTGGGAAAATGCACGGAGGGAAGAGTCTTTGACTCTGTCCTTGCTCGAAGATTCCCCTTTCATTAGGCCCGGCTTAACGAGGCTGGGTTTAAAGCAGGTGTTAAGTGCAATCAGAGCAGAATTGGCTGGGGCCGCGCTCAGTTAACCTTTGCCTGCGTGCATGGCTTGGCTGATTAATTAATCAGCGATTGATGACGACCTTTGATAACGACCTTCAGCTCCCAAGATGGAACAGAGGATCAGCACCTTCTCCTTTTAGGCACCCACACAATCAGCTCCGGCAGGGAGCTCATTTCCTGGTGCTAAACCGGGATTTGGGATGCAGGCAGAGAAACGGGATGGGAATATTTGTGTTTAACAGAGATGAATATTGATGATTCAATCTTTCAAAGGATGTGTGGTGAATTTATAGACGCTCTGTGTGTCTATAAAAATGAAAATGTGGAAGGAGGGAATGGCCTTGAGTTGTTCCAGGGGAGGTTTAGGTGGGATAATGGGAGGAATTGCTTCCTGGGAAAGGTAGAGCTGCCCAGGGCAGTGCTAGAGTCCCCATCCCTGGAGGGATTTAAAATCCATGTGGATGTGGCACCTGGGGACACAGGGCAGTGGTGGCCTGGGCAGTGCTGGGGATGGTTGGACTTGATGATCTGAGAGAGTTTTCCAACCTTAAGGATTCTGGGATTTTTGGGAGCCACAGAACGAGAGGGGGATGTGAATATTTGTGTTTAACAGGGATGAATATTGAGGACACAGTTTCAATCCTCTCCAGGAGCTCAAGCAGGGTGGGAATCACCAAGAAAAGGTCATTTCCAAAGAAATTCTTTAAAAACCACTTGGGTATTTCCTGACCCACTTGTACACATCAACATCCACGTGAACATCCTTGCCAACATCCATGTCTTCCCTGCCCAGAGTGTATCCATGGAGTTTGGAAGGTACCTGGAAGACTCCTTGCACTCCAACAGCAGCAGAACATCAAAAGTTTTTGTGTTTGGTTTTTTTTTTTTTTTTAGAAAACTTCTTTTTCCCTGTTTTCCCCCCTCCCGGGCCAGCTGCTGCCCATCCATCAGTGGCAGGGTTTCCATGGAATGAATGAGGATGATGGACGTGGCTCCCTGTTGTCATTCCAGGTTGGATGGGGGATGGAGCAACCTGGGCTGGTGGAAATGTCACTGCCTGTGGCACTAAATGACCTTGAAATGTCTCTTTCACCCCAAACCATCCTCTGATCCTCCATGAAGGGATTAAAGCTGGATCCCAGCGGGAAAGGAGATCCAAAGTCACTGCTGGGCCCCTTCCCAGAGCCACAGGAAACCTTCTCATGAATTTCCCCCAAATCCAGGTTCTTGGCTTGATTTTAAGCTGCAGAGCCAGGCCAGGCTCCAACCCAGGCTTGGCTCATCCCCAGCAGCCCAGCCTGGCTAATCCAGGCACTCAGCATTATCTTGGAATAAAGGATAACAGAGAAGAAAACCTGTGTTCCCTCCTGGTGATGTGTCTGGCTTCAAGGCTGCCCCACAGGGCTGGTGGCACTGATGTTATTGTCCTGTCACACCAGGAGATGGATTTATCCCGGTTTTCCACAGCAGCAGGGATGCTCCTGTGGGCTGTGCCAGGTGGGAAAAGCCTCCTCCAGCATTGCTAATGGAGGAGTTGGGAGTAAAATAAGTCTGGAAGGGTTTTTCCCCGCCTCACTGCATCATCCCCTCCTGTCCCTGAAGGACTGGAATGACTCTGGGAGGCTGCTGGAAGCAGAGCCCCAGCTCCTCTGCTGATTTACAAGCAGATTGTGCCTGGAAAAGGGGATGTTTAAGGAGAAGCATGGATGGGGTAGGTCTGGTTTTCCCAAATGCACTCAGTGGCTGCAGGAACACGGCCACACACAGCAAAGTCAGTCCTGGCGGGGTGGAGGCGCCCAGGCTGCCCCAGAAATGTTGATTTTTGTATGAACTGTGAGTAAACACAGAGATAATAATGATCTACACATCCCTGGGACGTGCAGCCCACCGGGAAATCCAGCTGGAGCAGCTCCTTCCTACCTGTGCTGGGGAAAAGGAGCAGAAAAATGGGAAAGGAAAATCCACCCTGCCCGGCAGAGCAGCATCAATCAGCTTTTAATTTCAGCTACTCATTAGTTCATTTATTAGCCCATTGATTGAACCCAATGGTGTGGCACTCCTCACCCTCCCAGGAATACAAATTGGGACCCCTGTTAGGCCAGTGATGTGGACATCACCTCTTGCAGCAGGAATGTGGCTTTTCCCTGCTCTGGAGCTAAAATAAATCGGGATTAATTCCTTTTGGAGCTTCCAGAGCCAGATGCATCCTGGCCATGCCCGTGCCTGACATCTGCCCATTAAAGTTGTGCAGAGATGCAGATCTGTAAATGTAATTACACAGCTCAGCTCTAATTTCCAACTCTCATTTAACAACTGACTTAGCAGTATCCAAACAGTTCCAGTCCCATGGTTAATTCATGAGGATGCACAACTCCAAAACAAACTCAAAATCCTCAGAGATTCTCCTGATGAAGTGGGGAAAATTCCTAAGGGAATATAGAGTGATGGGGTTCTGGTCCAGGGACTGAGCCTGGCTTGGAGCTGCTTTTCCAGAGAAAATTCCAGCCTGGGATGTGCTGCTTTGGCCACCATGTCCTTGTTTTAGGAGACCTGGGCAGTGAGTTCCTGGAGATCCGTTTCTCTGGCGATTTTAGGATTATGAACCCAGAGAGATGTGTTTGTTTTACCATTGAACATGAATCCTGGCTGTGCTGGGGTTTATTCCTCATCCTGCCTGATGGGAAACTGCCCTTTGATCCCTGGGATCCAGCTCAGGCTGGGAGCAGATCCAGCTCTGGAAAAGAAGTCAGTTTAACACATCTGGGGCTGAAACACCTTTATAAATCCTCTTTATCTTCAGCATCACAGGAAAAAAAGAGGGGTTTTGGTGCTGTTCTTGCATCGTAGAATCCCAGAATCCCGGGATGGTTTGGGATGGAAGGGATTTAAAACCCATCCCATTGATGGGTAGGGACACCTTCCATAAACCAGCAGGACCCAAACCCCCTCAGGTGCAGAGCCATTCATTTATTTCCTATTCAACACACCGATGTGTTTTTTCATGTTAATGCATTTTCCCTTGAGAACGCATCCAACTATTTCCATTTTTCCCATTTAATGCATTCTCCTGCTTCAAATCCCTCTCCTATTTCAGTGCCTCCTCCTATTGCAATGAATCCCCTCCACCTCCAGCCTCCCAGAGAGGCTTCCCCTGGAACCCCTGCTGCATCCAGGACAAGAAGCCACCCCGGTGCTGCTTTTTCCAGGATCCATCCCTGCCTGGGGACTTCTCCCACATCTGCTCCCGGTCCCACCCATCCCTGTTTAATCTTTGGGAGCTGACTCACGGGGAAACGCCGGCCTCATCTGCCGGGAATGTTAAACAGAGCCTTTTTAAACAAGGGATGGAAGAAAGCGACCATCTGGCCGCAGGGAAACGTGCCGCTTCCCTCTTTCTTCTAGGAAAGAGACACAGGAACCAAGGCCAAGCCGTGCTGGGCGCCGGGGCTCCCCCACCCAAGGCACTGCCCCAGGTTTTGTCCCCAAAGCCACTCCAGCTCTGATGGAGGGGTTGTCATGGCAATAACCCCGGGCTCAAACAATCCCCGGGAATTTGATGAGGATTAAAGCCCCAGGAGTCTGGAGAAGTGAGCCAAGAGGTGCCCTGGGAGCCGCTGGCACCTGCGCTCCGGCTGCTGCTGCTGCCACATCCCTGCATCCCAGCCTGGAACTGAGCGTGCATCCATGGAGGAGATCCTTTGAATCAATCCCTGCTTTATTCTGGAACTCTGTCCAGCCTCTGCTCCAGGACAGCCTCTCAAGGTGTCAGCCCCATTCCTGGCGCAATGCCTGGCCACCCAGTGGGTCAGGAGGAGGATTTGCTCCCTCACCCCAAGCTCTGTTCTAGGGTTAAAGCCAGGCCTCACTTCTCCTTTTTGCTCCCACAACAGAAATGTAAAAATGGGAAAGAGCTGCTGGAAAATCCCAAATGCTGGATTGGGGAGCAGCGATTGCACAGAATCAGCTTTTCTTTCTGATTATTCTGAAATTATCTTTCTGCTGGGATCAGGGACTGAGGAAAAGCCCCATCTCAGCAGCTCCTAAAACCAGATTACAGAGGGAGTGGGGCAACTCGCTCTGATTTATCTCTGTGCTCACTCAGCCCATCCCAAATCCCAAACCACCACTCCAGCTCTCCCACCTCTCCTAGCAGGGACCTGCCCAACCTGTCCTTCTTTTGTTTATCCCACAGGCATTGCTGACTTCCTTGTGATGCTACAAATCCATGGGGGAAACACCCAGAGCTGTCAATAAATCCTAGAGAAATCAGAAGGATCTCTGCAAAACGCTCAGAAAAGGAAATCCCCGCTTTTCCTGGTGCTGCCAAGGTGCCACAAGGAGCCTGGGAGAGGGGAAGGAGCTGCTTTTGCACGGGCTGTTAAAATCCCCAGCACACGTGCAGGGTAGACTGAAGGGCTGAGTTTATTCCAAAGGCTCCCTCATTCCTTATATCCATTTGGAGCTGGCTCTGGAGATGCTCCCAAGGTAACAGCAGACAGAGAATTCCAGATAAAGGCAAATATTTTCATCTGCTTTTCCTCAGGGATGCCATTTCAGACAACCCTGTTCCCATCTCATCCCTGAGCCTGGATTCCAGGCCTGGAATTGCAGCCCTTAGATCCATCCAGAGTGTGATTCCTCAGTGCTCCAGTGAAAAATGCAACTGGAAAAGCTGTTGTCCAACCAATGGCACCAGAATCCCTTCAGGATCACAGACTGCTTGGGTTGGGAGGGATCTTAAACCGAATTCCACTCCCTGCCCTGGGCAGGGACACCTCCCACAGCCCAGGCTGCTCCAAGCCCTGGGAGAGGCCTGGAAGGAGATGCCTCTGGAAAGGTGGGAGGCAGCAGTTCTCCTGGGCAAGGCAAAATCTGGGAGCAAAAAATTCCCTCTGCAAGCTGCTACTGGAAATTCAGAGCCTCTGCTTAGAGGAAGAAAGGTCTAGGAAAAAAAAAATCAACTTGAAATTTCTAATGCTGATCTTTTGGAGAGCTTCACTCCCTCCCTTTTTTCTTTTTTTTTTCCTTTCTTTTTTGCTCTCAGTGGACAACTAAGAATTTCTGTGGCTTAATTCCTTCCAGAACTTTGTGTCCACAGTCAGTTCCTGCCCCTTCCCCTCAGGAATTCAGCTGGAGGCTCCTTGACCACTCTCCCCCCCCAGCCTAGGGGAACACAATGAGTTGGAGAGGATTTAAATCCATGAAAAGCTTCCCAATCGTCCTGCAGCTCTTCCCATCAGTGCCCCAGCAGCCAGGGATGGCCTTTCATCTCCCCACTCCCGAAATTTCAGGAGAATGAACCAATTCCCTGCCTTTGAAAATCCCTTCTCAAGTGCTCTGGAGCTGCTGGGATAATCAGGAGAGGGATGGGCACTGCTCCCTGCTCCGGGGTGGTCCCAGCATTGCACAGATTTCCCATCCCAGGAGCTGGAAAAAAATCAGGGGAAACATTTGGACAGAGCTGAGCTCTATCCCAGTGAAATCCTCGTGGCTTTTGCCATGCTGGGAGAGCTCAGCAGGGAAATAATGTGAGAAACTGGGAATTCCTGGTGTTTCTGTCCTGCTCCTTTGGTGGCGCACCAGAGTAGGGGGAATTGTCCTTGCTGTCATCAGGGTGTAAATCCCAGGGTTGTCATTTTTTTTGGGATGCTGCAGCACCTTCCTGGGATGGATATATCAAATATGGAATGTATCACATATGGATAGAACATCCCTTTTAAAAACAAATACATCAATTATTTCCTCAGGCTTTCCTTTGCTCCAGAGCTTTCCCAAGGTCTGTTGTCCTCTGGACAAGCTCCAGCACCCAAACCAGCTGGGAATTCTCCTGCTGGGCAGGAGTGGGAGCAGGGGGGATCCCACTGAACTCATGCTGTGAGAGATAAAACCAGAGTTATGAATAATCTGCTGCAGATATAAACAGCACAAATGATCCCTGCAAAGTTATTTTCCTCTTCCATTTCTGCCATTAAAAAAAAATAAATTAAAAAAGGAATTACTTTTAATATCCCTGAGTGCTGGAAATGTGAACATCTTGGAAATGCCTTGGAAAGGCTGGAAAGGATCCAGTCCCGGAGCACAAAAATCTCACGCTCAAACCTCCAGTGAGGGTTTCAAAAAGTGATGGCTTGGAGTGGTAGTCATGGTGAGAAAACAAAATATATTGGGAAAAAAAAAACCAGGAATAGATGGGAAAAGGGGATTGAGGGCAGCCTGGATGGAAAGGAAAGGAAAGGAAAGGAAAGGAAAGGAAAGGAAAGGAAAGGAAAGGAAAGGAAAGGAAAGGAAAGGAAAGGAATTTGAAGTTTAGTTTGGAAGGGCCCTTAAAGCTCATCCAGTCCCAGGGGCAGGGCCACCTCCCACCATCCCAGGTTGCTCCAAGGACAAACTTTGCCCTGGGTGAGAGCTCTGGGAGCTGGGGGGATTTTGAGGATGGACCAGAGGAAGCATGCCGAGGGTGCTTGGCTGAGCATCACCCCCGGGCTGGCAGGGAGCAAATTCCTGGTGGCTCCTGGGGGTGCCCGGTGCCAGCCCTGCCCGTGAGGAGAAGTTTGGCACCGCAGGGAGCCGCTGGTGTTTCCCCGACCGTGCCATATGCGGGGAAATGGAGGAGAGGAGGGAGAACGCCCTTTTACCACGAAAATTAGAAAATAAAAAAAAAAAAAAAAAAAAAAAAAAAAAAGCGCCCCCAACCACCCCAAGCCATTAGAACGGGCATTGTAGCATGAAACACAAACCCTTCCTCCCGAGCCACACAAAGCCCGGGCAGAGTAATTAATGCAATGAAAGGGCCGGGGCTTGCAGATGGAGATGCGGGAATAAAGGCGCTCCCCGGCGCTGGGCTGTCATGCATCGCATGCTGCATCTGTTATGGAAATCAGGGCTAGCGGGGCCTTTTGTTCGGGCTAAAGCCCTCCCAACAGGGATTTGGCCGCAGTAGATTTTCTTGTTATTAAACACGATTTCGGGCTAGTTGAGAGCAGATGCTGCCGCAGCGTTTGGAACTAATAACCGAGCTCGGAGCGTGCAGCATCCCCGAGAAGTCTGGGCTCGCCTGCGAGAGCGGTTCCAGCCCGGCTCGCTGCTTTGCACATGAATGCTGCTGACACCAGCTGAGCCCTCCGGGCTGCCCTGGCAGCGCCCCCGGCACCCCCTCCCCGGGACACTCAAATCACACACTCCAAACACATCTCCGCCTCCTCGTCCCCGCAAGGCACACAAAAAGCCACCGGACGCCACCCGCAGCATCCCAAAATTTAAAAAAAAAAAATTTTTTTAAGTCCTCTGCGATGGATGTTTGCCCAAGCCACGGGCGTGTCAGGAAGGAGAGGACCGGAACAGCCCGCTCGGGGATGTTGGGGTCACAATGGGAGGGACAAAGGCAGCGAGGCGACAAAAGCCACGGGCCAGTCCCCGCAGCGGCACATCAGCACCTGGGGGTGGTGTTTGGGATGGAATTGCCTCTGGCAGCTCCGGAGAGGAGGATCCCGGAGCTGGGTGTGCCAGAGCTGGGGTGGGAGCGCACAGGGAAGGGGCAGAGCGGCGGTGCCACCCCAGGTGCGCATCCCGGGCTGTTTGCTCAAGGATGGTCCTGGTTTGCCAGGGAAGGGCAAAACTGCAAAAATGGAGGTGGAGAAAGGGAATTTTGGTACCGTGGGATGGAATATTAAAGCTCATCTCATTCCATCCCTTTGCTACGTCCAGGGACACCTTCTTGCTCCAAGCCCTGTCCAACCTGGGCTGGGACACTGCGAGGATCCAGGTCCAGCCACAGCTTCTCTGGGCAGGAGAAGTGGTTTTCATAGCCCTGAGGCAGAGCTGTCTGTCCATCCGTCCGTCCATCCATCCATCCATCCATCCATCCCCTGCTGTGGACCATGGAAAACAAGCAGGACAAAGAGCATCAAATTCATCCTGAAAAGGACAAAGAGCATCAAACACATCCTGAGAAGGACAAAGAGCACCAAAACAGAACAAAGGGCACAAGAACACCTCCTGAGCAGGACAGAGAGCACCAAAACACCTCCTGAGAAGGACAAAGAGCATCAAAACACCTCTTTAAGAGGACAGAGAGCACCAAAACTCATCCTGAGCAGGGCAGAGGGCACCAAGCACCTCCTGAGCAGGACAGAAGGCACCAAACACCTCCTGAGCAGGACAGAGGGCACCAAACATCTCCTGAGCAGGACAGAGGGCACCAAGCACCTCCTGAGCAGGACAGAAGGCACCAAACACCTCCTGAGCAGGACAGAGGGCACCAAGCATCTCCTGAGCAGGACAGAGGGCACCAAGCATCTCCTGAGAAGGACAAAGAGCACCAAAACAGAACAAAGGGCACAAGAACACCTCCTGAGCAGGACAGAGGGCACCAAACACCTCCTGAGCAGCGCAGAGGGCACCAAACATCTCCTGAGAAGGACAAAGAGCACCAAAACAGAACAAAGGGCACAAGAACACCTCCTGTGCAGGACAGAGGGCACCAAACATCTCCTGAGCAGGACAGAGGGCACCAAACATCTCCTGAGCAGGACAGAGGGCACCAAATATCTCCTGAGCAGCGCAGAGGGCACCAAACACCTCCTGAGCAGCACAGAGGGCACCAAACATCTCCTGAGCAGGGCAGAGGGCACCAAACACCTCCTGTGCAGGACAGAGGGCACCAAACATCTCCTGAGCAGGGCAGAGGGCACCAAACACCTCCTGAGCAGCGCAGAGGGCACCAAACATCTCCTGAGCAGGACAGAGGGCACCAAACATCTCCTGAGCAGGACAGAGGGCACCAAACATCTCCTGAGCAGCGCAGAGGGCACCAAACACCTCCTGAGCAGCACAGAGGGCACCAAACATCTCCTGAGCAGGGCAGAGGGCACCAAGCACCTCCTGAGCAGACAAACCTCAGCAAAGCCGTGCTGCTGTGCCAGGCAGGAGCGGGTACAGGGCAGGGCAGAGGGCAGTGCCCATTCCCACCTCACAGATGTGCTGCTCCCATCAGCATTGGCAGCAGCACCGGGAGATTTCCCTACACGCCAGACAATAAATGAGTCACGTCTGCTCCAAGGCAAGTCCTGAATCCAATTTGCAGCTATTCCAGGCAGGATGAGGTTAATGGCTCTGCTCGGAGTAACCTGAAACTCGGCACAGCCACCTCCAGCTCCCTGACTTGGGAGGTCCCGATTTTGGGGGCAGAAAATGCCCTGCAGCCCGAGGATCTGCTTTTGTTCTCTGGAAAATGCTGCAGCCCGATGTCATCAGCGCATTCCTGAGGAGGGGGGGGACACATTCCCGAGGGAGAGACACATTCCCGAGAAAAGGGGACACATTCGAGAAAAGGGGACACATTCCCAGCGCTCTGGATCAGGGCGCTCTAGATCAGGCCGTGAAGGCAGAGTTGTAGGAAAAAGGGCTCCATCCATGTGCTTCCATCCCCTTTTCCTAGTCCCTCAGTGTTTGCTGTCACCTTGTCCTTAGCTCCGAGCTCACACCATCCTGAGTTCTAACCTAACCCTCCTTCCTACCCCCTCTTATCCAGTCCCCCATCCAGTTTTATCAGCCAAGATGGCGCCAGCCCCGTGAGGGGACCCGCCGTCTTAGGCCCAACGGCGCCCAATTTCACCTTGCCACCACAAAATGCCACCCAGGACCTCCTTTCTCCTCTCTCCCTTCCTGTTCCAGGGACTGTCACAGCTCCCTGGAGGTGTCCCAGGGTGTCACTGCTGATTTTTCCTGGCAGAGAACTTGACTCGGCATCCTTTGCCCCCACCCCAGGACACCCCAAGGCACTCCCAGGACCCCCAGGCCCAGTTTCTGCATTCCAGCCCTTGTGTTTATTTATCCTTCTGCTCCTTCCTTTTGGGTGTTTGTTCCAAGTTGAGCCTCCTCGTGCTGCGGGTGAAGCTTTTCTTTGGGTTTTTCCCTCAAAAATGCAGGTGGCCCTGGCTGAGGCCACATGCTCAGGCCCACAGGGCATAACTTCACCCCCCATCTGTAAATAATTCATAATGTTCAATATTATCACCATTATTTCATTGCAAACACACTGCAATTCCCCTTTATTTCAGAAATGTACACTGCAGGGGATTACTGCTAGCTCCCCACCCCCTCCATTTATATAAAATATTTTATATTTTGCTGTAAAATGAGTAAAATGGTAACTTTTATCCCAAAATGGCACCTGGAGGCTCAGGACTGGCTCCAAGGGGGCTGTGTCCAGGAAAAGGAGCCCAGGAATGTGGTTTAACTGGGGAATGTCTCTGTTTGCTGTGGGATTAAAGTCTGCTCATCCCTTCCTCATTCCCATGGGAATGATCCCGGTGCTGGTGCCACCTCCAGAGCAGGACAGGTGACCATGGCAGAGCAGGAACCCTCCTGAAAGGATTCATCCCCTTTCCACGAGTGAAAAACTGGGAATTCCTTGCCAACCTCCACAGCAAATTGCAAAGGAAGGAGATGTAGGAGCACATCCCAGAATTTGTGCCATGAAGGTAGGTGGAGGGCTAAAAACCCATTTCCCCACTTGGAATTCTTTCTTCACAGATCCTTTGGAAAACTGGGTGAGATCTTTTCTCTCCTCCTCAGATTATTTCTCATCCCGCAAGGTCATTTAGGAAGGATAAAAAAAAACAAACACTTGGCAGAACATTCCTTGTGCCAGATCCCAAGGATCAGGATCCAAGGTCATTTTGGACACTTTAGGACCTGCTGAGAAGATGAAGGAGCTGCAAGAAAGAAAAATTAAAAATAGACTGAGCTTTTAAATTGGCAGCAGCCACTGCTGCAGCTCCAGCCTCTCCATGGCTTTTTCAGGAAGGCTGGCACAAGAGCAGGATGAGATGGAGAATCCCTGGAAAAATACGTTCATAAATCTTTTAAGAAAGAAGTTTGGAAGGAAGAAACTAAATGAGCTGAGAATTAATAATTACTTGATTTTCAGCAAATAATTCCTCCCTTAGGAGAGGCTGGCTATGTGAGGATGAGGCAAAGAAATGCCAGCACCTGACCCCAAATCCAGAGTCCCAAAATACCCTTGGATCTTTAAGCCACCACCAGTCTGGGTGGAAAAACCCTTAAACACCCATCAAACAGCCAACTTCAGCATGTTAAATTTGAGTTTATTTCCTTTCTGGAGATGGTTTGAGAGTCCTTTAACAGCACCTTCCTAATCCACCCCGTTTGGGGTTGTGATCACACCACACTGGGGAGTGACCCAGGAGCACCATGAAACATCCAAAATTCCTACAAAATTTGGGGAACCTCCAAACTGGAGGGACCAGGAAGAGACATTTCAATTCTTCCACCAGGAGCCAGGGAAGAGCAGCTCAGAGGGAGCAGAGGAGTCACAAAGCCCAGCCTGCAGCTCACACAGAATTCCCTGCCCAGCTCTGGTGAAACCCCAGGAAAAGCAGCAGGAGCCTGGTGTGGGACCACAAGGGTTGGCATGAAGCCAAAAAGAGTGGCCCAACTGCTCCTCCACCATTTGCAGCTCTGATAAAGACACCACAAACCCTCCAAGAAGAACCATGAATTGGGAAAAAAATCCTTAGTGGAAAGAGGTTCCAAGGAAGGAGGAGTGGAACTTTTCCTGCTGGCTCAGTGACCCACGAGCTGGGTTGGGCTCCTCAACCTGGCACAGATGGGAACACCAAAGACATCTTAAGATGGAAAGGAGAGGGAGAGTCTGGGTTATTAATTAACCCCTCACTCATTAATTACAGCACCTACAGAGCTGCTGGGTCAGCAGGAACACCAGGGCAGTCCCAAGGAACAGGGAGATGAACAACTGCTGGGAATTCTGAGTTGAGAGCACCACATGGAGACAATTCCAAGCCTTCCTGCCTGGATTGACACCAGGAGAAACCCTCAGGAGGGGAGCTGCAAGTTCTGTGTCCCAACAGGACACAGGAATTTCAGGACAACTCAGAATTCCAAGGATCTCCCAGTGATGACAGCAACAGGAACAGATGGAATCACCAAAGACACCTTCAGATAGAAAGGAGAGGGAGAGTCTGGGTAATTAATTAACCCCTCACTCATTAATTACAGCACCTACAGAGCTGCTGGGTCATCAGGAACACCAGGGCAATCCCAGGGAACAGGAGATGAACTGCTAGGAATTCTGAGATGGAATTCTGAGAGCACCACAGGGAGACCATTCCCAGCTTTCCTGCCTGGATTGGCACCAGAAACCCTCAGGAGGGGAGGATGAGCTGCAAGTTTTGTGTCCCAACAGGACACAGGAATTTCAGGACAACTCAGAATTCCAAGGAACTCCCAGTGATGACAGCATCAGGAACAACCCTCGGCTGGGAATGAGTTTTTCTGGCAAAGAACAACCTGTAAGCTAAATTTGAAAATGTGAAAATTCAGCTTGAGAGGCAAAGCAACCCCCACGTGTTTGCTTTGCTCCTCTGCCTCTGGCATTTTTGGGAAACAACTCCGGGAAGGAACCCACAGCAAAGTGGAAAATTTAATGCCCAAAGGGCTGTTGCAAGAGAAAGATTCCTACTCAAACCCCAGCACAATTATGCCCCAAAACACACAATTATTAATGAGCTACCACACAAAGGCCGTTTCCACTACAAGAAAATTCCTTTTTTTTTTTTGTTTTTTAATTCAAAGAAAAAAAAGGTATTTTAATAAATACTGCAGAAACATTAACCAAACATACAAAGTGACTTCAACAATTAAAAAAAAAAGTAATGAATGTCCTGCTTTATAACAGTTATAACTTATTTTTCCACAATATTTAAATACAGAAAGAAGCACTTACCAGCTATTTTGTAATACTGCCCTAAGAGCACTGTTGCATCAGTTAAAAGCTTATTATGGTGGTCAAAAATGTCTTTTTTTTTTTGTGGGAAATAACCAGAATGGGAGTGAGATTTGTCTTCTTTTCTCAGATGAAACAAAGTGCTGGGAACACACAGAACTGAGATTTAATTATGAGTTCATCTTTACCTTTGCACGAGTGAACAGAGCTTTTAAACACTTCAAAAATGAAGCATCACCATTGGGAATGAAATGCTTGTCCTCCACAAGCAAAAACCAGCCTGCTCAGAGCTTTGTCTCCTTCCTTTGGGAGAAGTGAGTCAGGAAGAGTTGCAAACCATTGGAAAAGGCTGATTTAATTCAGTGTAACAACAGCAAAAAGGGATTGGACTGAACCAGTTCGCCCCATTTCAGGATTGGGGGCTGGATACTTTTGTGTTAATCCTAAAACTAAGGGCAGTATCCAGTTCCCACTGGGGACCCCTTAAGGCCTCACAGTTCTTCAGACCCCTTTTCCTCCCCAAAATGAGGAGCACCACAAAAGGCTCTGCTGGCTCATTTGCAGGTTTTTGAGGGGTAATTTTTTTTTTTTTTTTTTTTTTTTTGCAGTGAACCACATCCCAGAAGAGCATTTGTCTGCAGCTTTCTGCAGGATCCATGGGCTCTCCAGCTCCTGGGAGAAGCCCAAGGGGGTTTTTGGGGCTTCCCCAGGCGGGCAGTAAGGCTTAAGGAACAATCAGGGCTGGAAAACCACGAATCATTTGCCATCACAGCTCTCAGCACCTCCCACTTGAACCTACAGCAACGAGGCCACACAGAACACCAGCACTGGGCACCAACTCCACTCCACATCACAACCACAAAGAGGAACAGCCGAGTCAGAGCCCTGCAGGGCTGCTTTGCCCCCACTCCCCTCCCCCCAAACTGGATCCATCTCATTTCCACGGGAATTCTGGGAATCCTCAAACAGCTGTCTTCATCCCCACCGTGGATCAGGAAGGCAAAACTCCAGACTTCTCCAAAATTTTCCTCTAGGTGACACACACGGCCTCGTATCCTCTCCGTTTTCACAATCAGCTACTAAAAAAAAATGAGATCAAATCCTTTGGAAAACCAACTCTAAGGTCACGGGGATAGTTCCTTAATGAGAAGGGCGTATTAATAACGTCTTCATTAAAAAAAAAAATCCCATTAAAGTATTATTTGAATGAAATCAAAGTGGTAGCATCCAGGAGCAGAGCGTTACTAAAAGAAACGAGCACTGTCCACGACATCTCTCCTTTGCAGGGTTATTTTCCCAATCATTCTCTCTTCTCTCAGCACATTCAAACGTTTTCCCTTTTATTATTATTTTTTTGGCATTGTCTTCAACAGAAATTCCTGATGCCACTTCTCTCAGAGCCTTTTCTTCCTGCTGCTCAGTCCTTAAGTACAGTCTCACGCAGCAGGAGAAGTCTCCATGAAAGCACTGGCAAAGCCCTCATTAAACACCCTGTGGCTGTGACTTCATTGAGCTCCAACCCCTCCTGGATCTTCCTCCTCCTCCTCCTCCTCCAGGAAATCCCAGCTCCTTCACATCACCGTGCAACTCTTGGCTTTGTCCTTTCTCAAGTCCGTGGCCACTGTGGACAGTTCTGGCCTGCCAGGCATGTGTGAAATTCGCTTTGTGGCCCTCTGAGATTTGTTTCGTTTCACATTTTTGTTTGTTTTGTTCACACACGCCAGGGTGGCGACGTGAAAAATGTCTCTGACACTGTTTTCTGACTGTAAGGCTGAGCATTCGATGTATGTGGCTGCTCCAATCTGTTTGGCCATATTTGCACCCTGAGGGGAAAAAAGAACATGTGATCAATACCAAGTTGTGCAAAATCCTCAGCAATCCCCACAATTCCAGCTCAGCGCTGTTTCCCTGGAAAAGCCAAAGCTAACTTGGGAAAATAAGCAGAGATTTTGTTTGCAGGAGGAGTTAAACAAGTGTCCAAGCATTATCTGGTGTGCTGATAAACACAAACTGGGAGGGAAAAGGAGCTCAGTGACTGCAAACAACTGCAAAAAGCCTGAAGGGTCTGTGTGAGGCCTTTTCAGCAGTTTCACCTTAACCTGAATCTGGGAATTTCCTGAAAAATCTGGCAGCTTGAAATCTCCAGAGAGAAATTCTGTGCCATAAGGAATAAGCAGCTGCCCTGAGCTGGAGCAGAGTCCTTTTTCCAACTCCAGGAAGAGGACAAAGTTCTTAGGGAAATGTGTTCTGGGAGAGTTTTATCAGCTTCCTGATAGGTAACAGGGAAAAAAAAAGTGAAAAAGAACATGAGGAGTTATAGGATCCCTTCTTTAGTGATTTTAAGAAGTCAAAGCAGGGATATTTGTTCCAGCAGCACAAGGCAAACATCCCAGACAGATGACAATAGCCTGGGATCCCATGGTGGATTTTGCTACTGGAACACAATACAGCATTATGTGAAAAAACAGGAGTTGTTCCAAGGGAATTTGATCTCTGAGGGGTGAATCTTTACAAAGTTACAAAAAAACCAACCACATCCTTGATTTTGCTACTGAGCACAATACAGCATTAAATGAAAAAACAGGAGCTGTTCCAAGAGACATTTGATTTCTGAGGGATGAATCTTTACCGAGTTACGAAATCCAACCACATCCTTGAGGTGCCACTCCTCACACACTGCCTCCAGCCCCTCCTGGCTGCTCAGTGCCAGCCTGATGGCACCAATCCCTGGGCATCCAACCTCCTGTTTGCCCTGCAGTGATGCAACCCCTTATCAATGGCAAGGGGGAGAGGCTGATAAGGCAGCAGGAGCTTGTGGGAGCAGCCCTCCCTGCAGTCAAACATCTCAGCTGAGCCTCAGAAATGTTTGCTCAGGTGGAGCAGCCTGAACTGGGAGGCTGGAGCAGGGTGTCACCAGCCTGTCCTTACCCTCCCAGTGCTTCCTGCTGGAGTTCAGAGGAATGGGAAAGCTCTGACTCCATTCCAGGCAAGGGGATTTAGAAGAAGCTGTGTCCTCTGTGTTCAGCTGACTCCTGCTCCTCAAGGGTACAGGCTGAGCTGTGAATCCAGGGAAAAAAATCCACCTGCCAGCAGAGTTTTGATCACTCTCATGGAAAAACTTGATTTTACTCAAGTCCTGCCATTTTCCAGTGTAAACATGCTGCATCCTTAGTAACCCCACATCAGGAGCTGCTGCTTTGGAAAACATGAGGGGGAGAAACCATCCCCAACTGGTTGCTAAAGACACTGAGGTGACTCGTGGAGGTGCCATAGGGTGATTCAGCTGCCATGAATGATCACACACATGTGAGTAATAAAGGGAAGTTCACCTCAGAGCAGTCTCCCTGTTCCCTACATCCTGCTCTCTCCCATGACCTCCTTTCCCTTTTCTCTCCTCTAATGCCTGGCTCCAAACTTCTCCTTTCCCCAAAAGCAAAGAACTCATCAAGAATTAAGATGCCTTCTGGCACTGCTGCACCTTCAGAAGGAGGGACAAGGGGTTTTTTAAGGAACTGGGGACAGATTATATTCTAATATAATGTCATGGCTCTAAAGTCAAACAACATTCAAATCTGAAGTCTGCAGACAGCAATTTTACCAATTTGTCAGTGAATAAACAGGATGCGTCACCTTTTAGCTACAGTTTTGCTGTGTGCAGGCACAGAAAAGCAGGAAGTTTTTAACAACTCACCTAAAAAGCAATTTGCAGCCAAAAAGACAACAATTTATGATGTTTAAAGGGACAATTTTATGATGTGTTGTGGGGCTGCAGGATTTCCTTTAGTCCTAAATAGTTTTCAAACCCTCCTCCACCCAGACCAGAGGCGCAAATCTGCCTTTTAGCCTGCACTGGTGTCATCATGAGGGAGAAGCTGGTCACAGTGAGGGCTCCAGTGACAGAAAAGGGTTTTTTTTTCCCTGCTGAAGGACAGAAAAGGAGGTGGCCCCTACCTGGTCGTAGGACACAGGGGTCTGCCTGTGGTTGGAGAGCTCCACCAGTGTGCTGACATCGGTGCGCAGGTCCGACTTGCAGCCCACCAGGAGCATCTTGGTGTTGGGGCAGAACTCCTGGATTTCCCCTTTCCACTGCAAAATTGAAAGTTGTTAATTGTTGGAACCCTGAGAATTTCAGACTTTCTGTGTTGTCAGATGCTAAATCCCAAGAGAACGCTGCATTGACCTGAGGCTGTGGAGAAGGCTTCCAAAATGGAATGAGAGAACTAAAATTATAGGTGTGTAGTTTGATTAGAAGCATGTAACATCATATAGTAGAAAACTTAAGAGTTTAAAATTTTAGACTGTAGTAATATATATAAAACAAGATAAAAGTTTTAAGACAAAAGCTAGTCCTTCATGGGTTTGGGTGGTATTGTGTAATTAGATAAAATCCACAAGTAGCTAGTTATTAAGTTGAAAATAAAAATAATTTAAGTGTCATTTCTTAATTAGATAGTTTATCCTTAAAAAACCTTGTAAAAAAAGAAATAGAACTCCATTTTTAGTTTGTTAAAATAAAATACTGTAGAACTCGCAGTTTGTAAAACTGTAATATAAATAAAAACGAATAAACATTCAAGTCCAAACAAAAAATACCATCTCACACATTTAATCCTGACCCTAACAAAATAAAAAGATAAAACTCAACAGTTCATGTTTAAATCCAAAGAAACAATGGGTAACAACTTTAATCAGTCCTGATGTCCCAGGCTGAAATATTTTTACGTAATGGCTGGATTTGCCTTCAAGGTAATTTTTTGAAGGCATCAGCTCCAGCAGAACTTGGTCAAGGATGAAATCTTCCTATCTCACACACTCATGAATTCCACTGGCTTACTAATCAGGAGGGCATGAGTTGAGATTATTTACCCATGAGCAAAGGTTTGCAGAGCTGCTGTTTCTCACACCCAGCCCCAGCCAGGGCACAAATGGTGTCCCCACCTCCAGCTGTACAACCACAGCACCAGCAGGGCTAAACGTGGCTTTATTGTTGCATTCTCACCCCCAAAACTACACAAATCTGTCCCAGGTGAAACAGCAAGGAGCCCCTCAGACAGAATTTGAGATAAATTCATTTGGTTTCACCCTTCTGCAAGGTTATGTTGAGAACTCAAAGCCAAAACCTTCACAGCATAATCCAAACAGATGATACTCCCTAAAATTGAAGGCTGTAATTTGGGTTTAAAAGCATTTTAAGAAAAATCTCTTCCAGAATTAAGTAACCAGCATTAACAGGGACAGAAAAACCACAGCTCTGGATGCTTTTTGATACAGACAGAGTAGCTTTGAAGTATTTTTTTTAGCCTATTCAGAGAATTGTAAGGCACTTTATCCCAGTGAGACAAGAATCACTGGCCCCAGCCTCAGGAAAAAAGGAACTTCAGGTCATTAAGCCCCAAACCCACTGTGAAGTTGAGTCATGCTCAGCAGCCAAGGAGAGGACCAGGACCACCCTGCAAACACAGAGCTTGACTATGAAAATTCCATGTTTGAGTCGTGGGAAGTGTGACACAAGCTCGGATCAGTGATCTCATGAAGGGCTTGGGGCAGGGCTGCATTTCTGTGCCACTGCAAGCTCTGCTGGTGGCTTCCAGAGGCATTTGTCACTGCTCCTTCCAATGTCAGGCTCACAAATTATGTAAGGCCGTGGCAGAAGTCCAAACACTTGGCAGACAACTTTTACCCAGCAAAGTTTCCCAATCCTGTTACAGGAACGTGTGAGATACAATTTCTTACAGCACCTCACACCACCCTCAACAATTCCTTGCTGTCTCAGGGCAGAGGAATGAGAATTTCCTTCAGCTCCGAGTGTCCATTAGCAAGTTTTTGTTTTCAATTAACATCCACCCCTTTCAAACAAATGACCTCAAATTAAAGCACCCTCCTGTCATCGCTCCATTTAAAGAAACAAAGTGGAAGTTTCCAGAGTAGGAACAGCACCACTGCAGGGATTTCAGGATGAGCTTGTCCAGCAGAGCTCTGTGCTCAGGGCTTGCTCAAACACTTGCCTTTTTTAGGACACTGTCCAGGGTTTCTGGCCGACTGATGTCAAAGCAGATCAGGACAGCATCGGAGTCGGGGTAGGAGAGCGGGCGGACGTTGTCGTAGTAAGGAGAGCCTGCAGGGAAAACAAACAACATCTCCATTAATTGCTGTTCTCCTCTTCCTGCAGTCATTCAGACAGCCCGGAGAGGCTCTCAGAGAAACCCCCCGTGATCCATCACCCACCAAAAGCTCCCAAGGAGAGGGAAACGGGCTCAGCTCGAGTTTGAGGCCCAGCACTAATCTGCAGGAGAACAAATCCTCCAACCCCAAAAGGCTTTTTCTAAAGCAGATTTGAAATTCCTCAGTTTTGATTTGCCTAACAGTTAATTTAAAACAAATAGCTCCAAGTGCAAAAAGCATCTTTAGCTGTCACATTGGCAATGTTTAGAAGAAACTCTTGCTTCAAATTGAAGAACTTGTTGCAGGAAACAGATTTCCAGCAGGGAAAAATCCCAATCCTGTAGGCAGGCACTCAAGTTATTTGTCACAAAAAGCCTCATTAATCTGTAAACCAATAAAGCTTGCAATAAATGTTTATGTTTAGCCCATAAACCAGATTTTTATCAACAAGATCAAAGCTAATTTAGTAATCTAGGGGAACAGATGTAGGTACAGTGCTGCTTGTTTTACTTGCAGGCCTGTGAAAGGATTTTGTTTTCCTTAGCAACAATCATGATGTGAAGAGTTAACATCTGTCCAGAGTCAAAAATCGTATTTTAATCATCTGGGGAATCTGGCAACAGGTTTGGGGGGGAAAGAAAAGAAAAAAAAACTTTATTTTTTCTGAGAAGTTGCTCAACCACCATTAGGTTTGGTCTTCAGTGTGATGAGCTTCACTTCCTGAGGAAAATACATTTCTTAATGCATTTAAGAGGGCATTTAAACCAGTTGAGTGTTCCAAGAGGGCAAGGGCCTGGGCAACTTAAAATTCATTTTCTCAGCCATCACACATCCTTACTTCTGTAAATCCTAAAATACAGCAGACTCTAAAACCCACCAGAAGAACCCAGCTTCCAGGAGTCTGGGGGGTTATCAGCTCATTATCCCACGGATTTCCCAGCTCTCCAGAACTAATTGGCTCTAAGGTCTCTGATTATTAACTGGATTAGAGGAACTGCTCAGGTTTTGCCCTGACAGACAGCTCAGGCTGTTGCACAGGAATGGTGTGAAGGGCTCGCAGATGACTTCACTTGGAAGGCTTCTCCTGCACGGGAAAGGAGGCAAGAATCCCAGGAATGTTGTTTTTGAAATGAGGAATAACACATGGGGAGTGAAGCATTACCAAAGTAGGTAGCAGAAGGTAATTTAGTGAACGAGAAGGATTTAATTCGAATGCTCATCTCTGTAAATGATGTCAATCTGACAGAGCTGTCAGAAAAGGCTCTTCACACCCCACTTCAGCTGAATTCAGCACAAATGACACGTTGGGAACAAATCTCAGCGAGGTGACCCGGAGTTAACTCCTCACTGCAGCTATCAATGAGCATTTTCCACTGCTAATTACACCCCAGTATCTCCAGCACTGCTATTACAGCCCTGTCCTGCAGCCCCAGGGCTGGCTTATTTACCCCAGAGCCCCAGGCTGGGTTATTTGTCCTGGACACAGAGGAACTGCAGCACCAAGTGCCACTAAGAGCCACCTGGGTGACATTAAAGCACTGCCTGAGTCTCCCTGAGCTCCAGCAAGCAAGGGCAGGATTGAGGGAACCCTTAATGGGTGCTGGCTAGAAAGGAGTCTCAGCAAAGCCTCACCCAGAAACTCATTCCTCACACAAATACCTCTGGGCTCACTCAGCAGCTCCAGGGATCCCATTTATGTCCAGGAGATGGATTTGTGCTCACAGAGTCCCCACCTCCAGCCCCGAGACTCCTTCCCACCCCTGCAGCTGGAGCTGCTTTGCTTGGAAGGTTTTTCATTTTTCCTGCTCTTTGAATTTCTCCTATTTCAGATGCTGAGCTGGAATAAAAGCACTTTTAGCAAGCTTAGGAGGGATATTGCCCAGCTTTTCTCCAAGCTGGTGTGTGGCAGAACAAACAGAGCCCATTTCAACTCCTCGAGCTGCAGGATCCACAAAGGAAATTTCCTGCTCTCATTTATAACCAAACCTTTATTCCTGTGCAAATAAAGAGGGGCTGCAGCCCTCACTGTGCAGGCCTATTCAAGCTGGCATTTTCATGCCTTTGCCCAGAGAAACCCTCAGAAGGCAGGAATGTCAGGAATGAGGCTCGCTCAAGTCTGAACAGACAACTCCAGCACAGCCCAGCCAGGCTGCTCCCTCTTTTTCATGTTCCTTTGCAGATTTGAAGCCGTGCCAACCCTCGAAAACAGAAGGAGAATGTGGAACTGGAGCCATGGTATTTGTGGGGAGAGAAAAAAAAAAAAAGCCTATTTGTGTTTGGGATTCTGTTCCTGCAAAATAAAGCATTTTTGGCAAGGACAACATGGGTGGTTTTTCAGTTTTATCAAGGAGTTGCTGATAAGGCTGTAGTTCATTTTCCTTTGTGCTGGACATTTATTCCAGCTGCAATCCTCCTTTTTTTTTTAATTTGTTTGGCAGCTTCAATAATTTCAGCCAAAAATACTTGCAACATTAAGGATGGTCTGCTTTTGAAACCTTATGTTTCATGCAGAGTCCAACAAAAAATTCAGCTTTTAGTCTGAAATAAAACCCCTCCCCAGCAATATGGTTGGGTTTGGCCTAGAGGGGATGCCAAGCTTAGCTTTAAATATTGCTATCTTAATAAAGAACAGAATTACATCGTTAAGAGCTGAAAAATATTTAATTTTGGGGTGGATTAGCACCACTTGAAGGTGCTGGATCAGGGAGAGGTGTTTGGCTGGAAGATGCAAAGGCACCAGGAGGGTTCAGCTGCACATCCTGAGGCCAGGAGGGCTCAGTAACAGGCAAGACTTTCCTATTTCCACACCAGCAAGCAGCCACCAGGAATTAGGCTTTGGAGCCTTTTGGAGCCCAGTCAAGTGAAAGAACAACAGATGAACAGCAGCATTCTCACTCCCAAACCCTTGGGCTCACTAATTATCCCAGAAAACACAGCAAACACTGTCTGCTCCAAGGAGCTGATTCAGTGCTGATGGTTTTCCTCCTTCAAAAAAAAAAAAAAACAAAAAAACCAAAAAAACTGGGATGGCTGAGGTGGGTTTTCAGTGCAGGTTATCTCCAAGCACAGAGATATCAAAAAATATTCACAATATTTTGTAGGATCACACCTCCAAGGGAAAACTATGGGAGGACACTTGGCATTCCCAGGTATCGATTCTAATTAATTCCCCTGTAAAACTAATAAGAAAACCCTGCAAAAATGGGCAACTAAAACCAGAAAATCACAGAATTTAACAAGAGAACTGGGAGGCAAAGACAGCAACTGGACTTTTCCTTTGCAATCCTCACTGCCAGGGAATTTGAGGAATTAGCAACTTTAATTTGTCCAAGTTTCAGCTTTCTCCTGAAAGGTTTCAGCACGAAACTTTCCAATTAATTTCTGTTTGTATATGGACACTGAGTACATTGTATACAGTCAAAAATCACAGCAAAACTAACTTGACTCTCAGCTCCAAGGCCCTTCTGGATTTAATTACTTGTTAATCCCCAGCAGTTGTAAGTATTTCTGGCCCTGTTGAGAATTATTTTATTGGAGTAGCCACGGTTCAAGCAATAAAGAAACCCCCTAAAAGACATTTTTAGGGAGATGCAGGTATGTACACTTAATTAATGGTATTTCTAAGCCACAGCTGCTGATGTCCTAGCAAGAAATACAAATATCAAAGGAGCCAAAAAAACTTGATAAATGCAGATTAGGTGGTAGATAAAGGCAACTAATACAGATTTTTTTTTCTTTCACAGTGGCCCTGAAAGTCCATGAAGCTTTAACCTGGAGAAACTTTTAATATTCCACCTCACACAAGAAGCAGAGCTCCCAAACAGCTCAAGACTGCCACATGTTACCACAGAGCAGAGTAATTTATGGTGTAGTGAGATTGCAACCAGACATTCCTGCTTTGAGAGAGGGCTGGTAGTCCCAAACCCCATTGAAATTCGACTTGGCAAGTGCTTCCCTTAATGCTGTGGCTAATTTAAATCCTTCTAATGACTTGCAGAACTAGACAGCACCAGCAAACATTTGAATAATGAACCTTCCCGTTCCATTCCACTCTTACTTGTCCCATATTCCTATGGGCAAATCCAAGATGCAACAACAACTCCCCAATGAATTTTAAATTTTCTATCAGTTGCATGACACCTAGAAGTTCTCTGGTAAAAACATGTTATTATCGTTGGTATATAAAGAATTACAAACCAAAACTGTGGCAGCAGGGCCTGTTCTCACTCTCACACAACTATTTTAACCAATGGCCACAGCTTTTCTGATTTTCCCAGTGAGCAAAAAAGGAGTTGGAGGTGGCAGTACATCCTTCCAAAGGATTCACTGCAAAACCTAATTATCAATTTTAATTCAAGGGACCGACTGGCAAGGCTGTTGAATGCTCCCAGTTAAAAAAAAAAAAAAAAGTTAAAGATGAATACAAAATACTGATTGAGTCATCTTGGAAATATCTGCAGCATATTCCAAAAAAACTCAATTAAACAGCATCTTTTCCCCCTCCCAAGAGTTATTCAAGCACCACAAAACCTGCAGCCATCACCTCCCCCGTGTTGCAATGATCAGCCATCTTTTGAAGTTAATTAGATTTAGTCCTGCTTTAAAAATGTCATTCAGACATCTCTTCTAACTCAGCAGAGGAGCAGGACAAAGACTTGTAAAAATTAAATTACCAAGACTTTCAGATAAGGCTAAAACACTCCCTTATCTCCTGCTGTCTGTTATCTGCTGATGAGATTCTGCTCTGGGTTAATGGGCTTGGGCAGAGCTGGGTTTTTGCACTGGGTGAGAAGGGATGATGTTCACGGAGCCAAAATTCCTCATCCAGAGTCCCACAGCCAGAGGATCCACTCAGTACCACTCTGTAAAACCAAGCACTGGGTCTTTCAAGTATTTCCTCTTCACTTTGGGATGTCAGACAAATCACCCACTTGGTCTCAAGCTTCTGACTCAACCACACTTGCTCTGAGTTCCAGGACAGAGGACAAAAGGCTGGCAGGTGTTTTTTCTTCCACTGCTTTTGTCTTTTGAAGTGCTAGGGAATATTTCATTCCATGGGTGTCTCCAGCCTTTGACAAACAGATTCCAAACCTTCCCACGTCCAGCCTGCGTGTGTGTTGTATGTTAATAAAGATAACATTTTCCAAAATAACTAATAATTTTTAATAAGCCCTTGCTCCATAGTTCCAGCCAGCTTAGTAATCAGCATGAAAGCTCCGACCAGACATACTCCAGAAATCTGCAAGTCTCACTTGGCATAAGATGAAGAAAAAAAAAAAATCAGCTCAGAGCAAAGCTGATACTGGTTGTGGGCAGAGGCTGCCTTTTCCCAGTAATCGTGTTGCAAGAATTTGGAATCATTTCCTCAACAGCAAGAGGGAAGCCAACCCGCCGCCTAAACTCCTCTTTTAAACAGGGATTAACATTTTCATTCCTGGTAAAAGAACTGCTGTCGCACTGAGGAGGAACTGCCGGGTCCAAATTCAGCATTAACGAGCAGTCTACACAGAGAAAGAGAGGGACTGCGTGTTCTGCCAAGTTCCCGCAGGTTTTTTTGTTTTTTTTTTTTTGCAAATCAGCTCTGCAGATGATGCTGATGCACACCTCTGGTCATGGTTCCTGGTGTCATTCCCCCCTGGACATCCTCAGCTCTCCACAGGCAGAGCCACACCGGCTCCCCACGCTCCTCTCCAGCACTGAGGCAGCAATTTTGGGGTGCTCCCTCACCCCCCTGGCTGTAAGTGCAGCCCAATTATCCAAATTATCAACGACAGGCGGATCTAGAGGAGCTCCTGTCTCAACATGCGAGCAGAGCCAGCCAAACCCCAAACCCCTGAACCTTGGAGGCGTCTGAGCCGGTTTCTTCCAGGTAAAACTGGAAGAATGAAGAGCCTGATGGGGGCAAGGATGGCTCCCTCTACATCCCACAGAATCAGAGATAAATTCTAGAGGTTTTCCCTAAAAGCCGTTCCTGGCCTTAGAGACTCTCTAGGACACTGAAAAGTGCTGTTTTGCAAAAAACCAAGGAGGCATTAAGGAGGCCACCGGGAGCTGCAAAGCGAGCTGAAATAATTCACCATTGGCACATAAACACCTTCTCCCTCTCCTAGCAGGCAAAGCGGGGTTTGCAGGCAGCAGAGGTACCCCCGGAGCTCCCCAGAAAGCTCCTTCCAGCCAGGCAGGTGAGAACACATTCCCCTGCAATGCCGACAAACCGCTTCCCGGAGCCTTGCCCACACCCTCAGCCAAGCAGATCCTGCAAGGATAGCTGAGATTTTTGTCAAAAAGCCGTCAGAAGCAGCCGCACGCGGAGCCCGGCAGCCCCGCCAGGACCGCCGCTACTCCCGATCCCCCCCGCCCCGAATTCCCGGGATGCGAACGGGAGCGCTCACCCGAGGTGTCCCAGAGGCTGAGCTCGATGCGCTGCGTGTCGATCTCGAAGCTGGCCGTGTAGTTCTCGAACACGGTGGGGACGTAGCTCTGCCGGGAGACAGCGCACGGTCAGCCCGCGCCCATCGCCGCCGCCCGGCCCCGAGCCCAGCCCGGCCCCGAGCCCAGCCCGGCCCCGCTCCCGTCCCGCGCACCTCGGGGAAGCAGTCCTTGGCAAAGACGTGCAGCAGCGCGGTCTTCCCGCACTGGCTGTCCCCCACCACCACGATCTTGCACTTCACGTTCTGGTTGGGATCCATCACCGCCTTGCTCGATAACTTCTGGCTCGCTCTTCTTTCCTTCATTGATCTCCCCTTAGTCCCTCCGGCCGGCCACAACAGAAGAGAGGAAAAAAAAAAAAAAAAAAAAAAAAAAAAAAAAAAACCAGGCAAAAACCAAACCACACCCGGGCTCCTCACGAAAAAGGCAAAAATAATGTGAAAAGCACAATAAAGCCGCCGCGGCGGAGAAGGCAGAGCCGCGGACGCACCGCCGCCCGCCCGCCGGTCCCGCGCTCACTGCTTTGTCCCCCCGCTGCCCGCCCCTATTTATAGCCTCGCGCCCGCCAATCACCGCCCGCCGCCGCGCGGGCCACGCCCCCCGCCGCGCGCCGTCGGGGCAGTGCGCCCCCTAGGGGAGCCGGGGGGCACCGCGAGCGGGGGGGCAGTGAGGGGGGGCCGGCGCCCTCAGAGCGATGGGGGCGATAAAGGAGGGGGCTGTGGTGTTTGTCGATGGATTTTATCTGTAAATGTCAGCGGTGTGAAAGGGAACGGCGGGATCTGGGGCTGCGCAGCCTCCAGAGGTGGTCCGGGATCCCTCAGGGGGTGCCCAGTGCCTCGGGCTGGGATGAGGGATGCTGGGGAGAGCTGAGGAGGGCAGGGGGCTGAGGGGGATGAGGAGGGGTGAGAGAGAGATGAGAAGGAAGGGCTGAAAAAGGATGAGGAGAGATGAGAAGGGATGAGGTGGTTGTGATGGTGGGCAAAGGGGCTTTTCCCTCAAAACATGGTCATGGGGAATGTGTGGGGATATCACAAAAACACAGAATCGTGGAATACTCTGAGTGGGAGGGTACCACAGGGATCACAGATCCAACCCCCTCCCTCTGCATAGACACCCCAAAATCCCACCCTGGGCACTCCTGGCAGCGCTGTCCAAACCTTCCTGGAGTTTTTGGGAATGTGCCCATTCCCTGGGGAGCCTGGGCAGTGCCAGCACCCTCTGGGGGAGAGCCTTTCCCTGACACCCACCCTGAACATGCCCGGACACAGCTCCAGGCATTCCCTCAGTCCCGTCCCTGTCACCGAGAGCAGAGATCAGCGTCTCCAACCATCAGCATCCTCCTATTTCTTCTCTTCCTGGACACAACCCCAAGCAAAGCTGGCTGGGGTTCAGCAGAGGATTGAGCATCGTGTCTGAAAGGAGAGCCCTGAACAAGGGATGGTTTGTGAGCTGCTCGTAGCACTCATCTCCCTCAAGAACTCCTCTCTTTTCCCCTTATGGCTCCGTGTGCCAGCCGGATCCTTGGAAAAGGGGCTGGAGCAGAGCCTGCCTCCCCTCCTGCCTCCAACCTGGCTTTCTGGCTTTGCCCGGAGCAGCCGGACACAGGGGTGGCCTCCCTGAAGGTGAGGCTTGGCCTTTTCTCTTGAGTCATCCAGGTCATGAACCCAACCCGTGTCAGTTCTGGGCTGAAACGTGAGCAATTCATCAAGTTTTAAAACAACATCCTGAAAAAAGGATGTTGGCTCGTGCCTGTTTGGCCATGGGGAGATGCTGCCCTGACTCACATGAGAGAATCCCAAACATGACATTTCAAAATTCAGTGCTGATATTTTAGGGGTTTGTGACGTGTCACATCTTTCTCAGGTCAAATTACTCATTTCCGAAGAATCGGTTTCTGTTTGGAAACAATGTGTAAAACACTAAAATTTGCTCTGTGTGCCTTTTTTTGTAGGGCCCTGGAGCAGACAGATTTCCATCTCTTTTTTATGTTTTTAAATTAAATGCTGCTCCTTTGCAGTCTCCATCCATCCCTGCTGTCCACCAGCTCTTTAGAGAAATAGTGGAGTGGGAGGAATAAGCAGCGAAGAAAATTAATGCTCACGGGAAGCTGAGTTTTGTTCAATATTGGAACAGCAGCTAAATCTGGAAAAATAAAGTTGTGTAAATGCTCTCATGTGTTCCCCAAAGGACAGAAAATCCTGATTTTTCTGCCTTTCCCTCCGCTCCACACTGGAACATGGGGCAGCCTCACGGGCAGAGGAAGGTGGGATAGAGCTCTGGAGTTTCACCTCCAGTTCTTTGGGAGTCCAATGCACCAACCAAGGAATATCTTGGATCTAAGGAGAGAAGAAGACAGGGTTGAAAGAGCTCTTTGCTCATCCTGAGTGGGAGCTGGGTGTGAACATCTGCTCCTGATCAATCCACCGGGCACCTCCACATGGATGGACACAAGATGGACCAAACCCGGTGCTGATGCTGCCCGTTCCTTGGTGCTTTGTCTTCCTCCGAGGAAGAATCTGTCTCCTCCAGGGTCCTGGAGGAAACATCTCCCTCACACAGCTCCTGTGGAAAATCTGCCTGCATCCAGCTATGCCTGGAATGTGGAAACTTTAACGCACAGGAACCCTTACTCATCGTGAGCAGAGAGCTTCCATCAGCAGCTCCTGGTGATATCATCTTCACGTGATTTGTTTGCTGCCAACATCACCCAGCCCATCCCCTGGGATTTCGGGTGCTTTGGGCACTGGGGACAATCCTTAGAAGCCGCCAGCTTGTTGGAATTCCTTGGGGAAGCTGCTCCAGATCCGTTAATCCCCATAAACCCATTATTCATGTCAGACCCTTAAGTTTAATGCCTTTTCCCATATCCCAATAACTACGGGGATAACTCAGTGGGGGTTGATGTTTCCACCAGGATTTTTCACACGCACTCTGGATTTTTGATTTGTAGGGCCGAGTTTCGCACTTTGCTTCGGTCAAATTCCCCATTTTTCTCCAGATCTGCTCAGAGCCTTCCACAGTTTCTCCTCTTTCCATCCCAGAAATCATGATATGTATATTAACAACACACACACAATTTGGGATTGGCGTGGTAATGACTCCTGATCCCATCTAAGATTTCATGGGAATATCAAAATACATTTTCCTCCCCTCACAAATAATCTGCCTGAGCACTTTCTATGACTGCAATAAACCAGCTGAGAACAAGTGCTTTTAGTTTCAGAATAACTGCTCGATGATTTAAATCTAAAATTGCTCTCCAGATCTCTCTCCCTGCTATTGCAACCACTAAAGCATCCATGGAAAATACTGAATAATATACATAAAACATGGATTTTACACATCCCACCCCTTCTCCGCGCTGCTGGTGTGCAGCTAAACGCACATTAAAAGAACATTATCAAGGTTTAAGGTCGGATATTTGCGGATTAGGAAATGCGTGTTTCCTGCGTGGCGGAAGCGTGGGCTCCCTCAGGAATATGTGAGGATGGGCATTAAGTCCATGATCACATCTGATTTTTTTTGTTTGGTTGATTTTTGGTATTTGGTGGGGTTTTTTTGTTTGTTTGTTCCAGAACCCAGGAGTGATTTTGTCACCATTGAGGGACATCTGCACCTCATGGAATCCCCAACTCATTTAGGGATGCTATCTCCTATTCTCGCTGACCCATTTATTATCTCGTTAGTGGGGCTTATCAATGTCTTATTTGACTTCTTAACTGATGAAAAGAGATTATTTCTCTTATTTTATTCTTATTTCTGCTGCCTTGCCATGAGCTGAGCCGGCCTGTTTGAGAGGTCGCAAGTAATTCCCGCTAATTCCCTCCAAGGGATCATTCCCAGCCCTTAACGTCCTGCAGATGTTGGAAAAGGAGCTCCTGCTACTTTCCCGTTAGGACTTCAGATGGCAAACCGCGCTGCCTGCCCAGGGAATTCTCACTTCGGGAAAAATCAGCTTCAAGGAGCTCGACTGCCACGCGTGGCTCAGACCCTGCCAAGGGACAGAGCTTTGGCTGCCAAACCCCAAACCCCAAAGTCCTTCTGTTCCAAGGAGAGTTTAAAATTGATGGTGGCAGGGTGAGAACGAGCCTCTCCCGTTTCGTGATGTCGGTGGAATACTATGCAGGAGCAACGGCATGAAAATCAATGCTAATTAGCTGTGAAGTGAAAACAAAATGAAGCTTGACACTCTTATAATCTCTATTTTGGCATTTAGAAATCCGGCTGTGACTCCAGCGCCGGGAAAGAACTGCATAAATCCATAAAATCAGCTCGAGACACCAGTGAGTCTCCCTCACCTGACTGACAGGTCCTTGGGTGCTAAGCCTTGGATGAGAATGAAAGCTCAGCTATTCCAAATTTCAGGAGCTGAGGGCAAAGCTCTACCAAAGCCAAAATGTTTTTAAGAGCCCTTAATGAAGGCAGGACATTAAGACAGAGGCTGAGGTGAGTTAAAGTCCTGGCTGTGGTGTCATTATTCACAGGCAGGATGGAATCCCATCTCTGCTGCCAGCCCTGGGATCTGTCCTGCAGGGCCTGCAGCTCCTGGGCTGTGTCCTGAGGCTGTCCCAAGGCATTTATCCCCACGGGGGATGGCAGGTGTGAGGTTCTCTCCCCTTTACAGAGGGATAATACTGTGGAAAAATTATTTTTCCAGGAGTCCACAGCAGTAGCAGTGAAGCAAGGACATGTGGGAGGTGATCACTCCCTTCCCATCCCACCATCCAGCCAAGGAGGCTCTGTAAAAGCCACCAAAATCATGTGGATTATTCAGATGTAGCTGAATTCTGCCTCTGGAAAAGCTTCATGTTTTGGGAATAGAAAACATCTTTTAGGAGCCAGAGAAATGCTCTGGGGCCACTTAAGAGAATTCCAGAATGATTTGGGTTGGAAAGCACCTTATACCTCATCCCATTCCACCCCTACCATGGGCAGGGACACCTTCCACTATCCCAGGGTGCTCCAAGCTCTATCCAACCTGGCCTTGGACATTCCAGGGATGGGAATTGTGAGGGGTCAAGGGGATTCTTGTGAGGGGTCAAGTTCAGACACGCTGTTCCTTATGGCTGTCTGACCTTATCCCACCAGCTGGGGCACCACCTCAGATCAAACCTCCCTGCAGCAGAATGATTCCCGTTGGATAAATGCATCCAAAGCAGGAAAGCTCCCGGATAAACACAGTGCAATGATCCCGTGCAGATCCGGCTCTGCTGTTCCATATTTATGATTTGTTAGCACTGGCAGGAAGAACAAATTGCACGTCGGGGGTGCTCTGCCATCCATGAAATCACACGGAGCTCAAGGACATTCCCTGCCTTGGGATGGTGGAGCAGGAGCAGCCTCCAGTGAGCAGGAACTCCAAAACTCCACATTCCCAGCCCGCAGCTGGAACTCCGGGATTTTGTCTGAATTCCTGCTGCTGTTGTGCATTCCTGGCTCGTACAAAATCAGCACAAACATCTTGGGAAGGACTTGTACCCACAGGGATCAAAGCCTGCGAGTCTTCATCTGAATGATAATGCAGGATTGGATTTCAACAGCAAGGAAGAATTGTTTTGAGGTTTGATTTTTTGTTTTTTGGGGTTTTTTTCCCCAAAGCCCTGTTGGAATTTGAAGGAACACCAGAGTTGCATTACATTGATCTGGCTTTGTACTCTGATCTGAACTAGGCCTGAAGATCCATAGAAATTTATGGAGAAATCCCATTGAATTTCTTGTGCTTTGGCTCAGAGTGAAATGGTTCATAGACTTGTTGGAGAATATACTGCAGACAAAAAGATTTCCTTCTCGGTTCCTGCAGGTTAATTATGGAAATTCCTTATACAGGATCAGCAGTGCCAGTTGCTGGGGAGACAGGAAAAGTGTTTGTTAGGGAATTCTAGCCTGGAGCAGCATAAAAATTTTCTGACAGGACGGTTTTCCATCAGAAATATTGATATGCTGAAGGCAGCTTCTTTTGCTGAACTTCTTGGATTTCAGTGGAATTTGGTATTAGGAACTTCCTGAGTTGATCTCTGCTAAGGTTGCAACTTTTAGGTTTAACCTCTTTTTATAACGAGATATTCAATTCCAAGATTTATTTATAATGTAGTTTCTGCAACGGATAGGAAATGAGCAAACTTGGAACATTTTTAGTCAAAGGATGGAGTTCATTTCTCAAGGAATTTTGAAATCCTTTTGCTTGCATCCCATTTTGGGATGGAAAAAATGAGTGAAATTGTGTAATCCCCACTCCTCACCCAGCTCTGGCTGATCCCAGTGGGTGCTGGGGGCCAGAGGCAGACTCTGGGAGCAACTTCCAGGGAAAAGTGCACCAGATTAGGTCAGTACTGCATGTCCTTACCCATTCCTCCAAATTCCTCCCCCTTCCCTGAAGGCAAAGCAGCTCAGAATTATTGCTGAAGAGCACAAAACTCAGCGAAGGAGAAATGTCATTTTTTGGCTGTGGCACCACCGAGGCAAATTCGTTATCCTGAAGAAGTTCGGAGCATTTCTCCTCCCCCAACCCCCTTCATTCCACGCCAAGCCTCAAATATTCGGTGATCCAAAGCTTTCCTGGCTGCACACACATATTTGTAATTCCTGCCCGTGTGAATGAGTAACAGCAGCACAGAACCTTGGACACATTGCAGAAATGTTTTGGGAGCCATTTGAAACTCTTCACGCTCTCGGGTGTTGATTTTTATTGTTTTCTGTCCCTCAGGCACAATATTTCCCACCATAAAGTTGTGGGGACGAGTTCAGAGCTGCATTTCAAAATTTGTTGAGCTGGGAGCTTTAGCTTGGAGGGTGCCAGGCTGGGATTAAACCGGCTCTGAGCTGCAGAAAAACCTCAGGAATTTCAGGGGGGAAAAGCAGGATGGCCATGGGCATCTCTCAGGGCAAAACACCAAGCAGAGACAAACAAAGAAGTGAAGATTGGACAGAGACTGGAGCTCCTGTAAAGCAAATACAGAGTGGAGAAATCCTCTGGGAGAATAATTTTTCTGGGATTTGGGAGATGCAAGATCCATGGGAATGGGGCAGCTAAGAAATAAGAACAGCAAATGTTCCACTTTAGGAAACTTCCGATCGCTGCAACAGCAAAAGCTGCTCCAGCAAGTCCTCGCTCCCAGATTCCCAGATTTCTAATTAACTCCAATTGTGGAGGCAGCTCCTGCACGGCCCTGGCGAGGGATTGGCTTTGGGAGGAGCTGCTCTCCAGAGCTCTCGGAGGGAGGCAGCACAAAAATGAGATTTCAACCAAGCCCCGGGTCAAACAGGACATTTCTGGGTCACCGGGGCCCTGGCCTGGATTTTCAGCAGCTCTGCCTGCAGCCAGCGAGATGAAATGCAGAGCTTTGCTCCCTTTCTCTGCTTCCTTTGAGCTGCTGCTGTGGGGTGAGGAAAAACTGAGACATTTCCAGGGGATGGAGCTCGACAGCACCAGCATGGACGGATGGATGGTGGTGGTGGCAATTTGGGGTTTCCACACCACGATGAGAGCATCTCCCACTTCAGCAGCTCCTAAAGCAGATTTCCCTGGAAAAGTGTGAACATCCCTGGGTCACACACAGCCTTGGACTCCCTGTTGAGTGAGCCTAATTAGGAGGCAAGTGTTGGTTGCAGCAGGTTTCACACCCTTTCCACCCCGAGATTTCCATAGGCAGGGAAAGTTCCTTGTTCTAATTAAATGACTCAGAAGAGCCCAACTGGTCTTCTAACACATTCGAGCTCTGCTTTTGTTGTCAGGTGTTTCCACAGGAATGATTCAAGGCTGGAAATCTCTTCTTCCTACACCTGAATGAAGGAATTATTGGAAGGCTGCAGAAAACGAGGTCTTCACTTTATTCCCAGCTTGGTGGGTTGTGCATTGTCAAAGAAAGGTTGAAGGGAACCTGCAGGAAGTTGCTGCTCCATCCCTCCACCTCCAAACCCCACAAAGCGGCCGGATCCAGGATTTCTGGGCTCTCAGGAACAGCCTGGCAGCAGGAGTGAGAATAAATTCCTCCAAAACTCTTGTTGGATGCATTAAAAATTAATCCCTTCGCTCAGGTATTTCTTTGGGATGACAAGACAGAGCCATGAGAAGCTGTCCTCAGATAAAACCATGACATCAGCTCGCACGGGGCGGTCTGGGAGCCTCCAGGAGCCCGGAGCTGAGCTTCCCAAATTTTTGCATATCCCGTACTCAGCACATCCAAGTGAGCGGCTGCCGGCCGGGAGCTCACGCACAGCTTGGATTTCAGCTGGAACATGTATTTGCAAAGTCCAAGGAGAGCCTCGTTTTTTCACCATAAAAGGTTGGGAGCGAAATTCCAGAGCTGAATTAACACGTCCTGCTGCTCCTCCACGTGGGAAAAGAATGCTGCGTCCTCCCACGTCGCTGCTTCCCATCCCAGGGCTTCTTCCCTCTTTCTGACTTGTCCCTGCAAGTCAGACCTTGACTGCCATGAGCCAGCAATTAATTAGAAGGATATAATTACCTCTCATCAAGAGAGATACCTGCAGAAGCCAGGTCTGTCTCTCTCCGTGCTTGCATGGCTTTTATCCCACTGCATTTTCCAAATTAATTGGAGTAGTCCAGAGTTTTCACAGTTCTGGGGGGAAATCTGGCACAGGAATCTCTTCTGACCTCCTGCTAATAAATAATGATGGGAAGAGAGGATTATCCAGCAGCCAAATGTGCTCCTGAGGGGGTTGGAGGGGTTATTCCTGCTGGGAATGGGATGCCAGTGTAGGCCACCATCCCTGCTCGGTGCTCAGGGTCACAGCACTGCTCCACATTTCCCTCCTTGCGAAAATCAGTGGGGGATAGATGAGAAATCTTTTCCAATAAAAGGAATTGGGAATTCAGCTTTGGAATTATGTCACTTGGGGAGTGAGAAGGGTGGTCCTGCCACAGTTTTCCCATGTGGAAATGAGGATGACAGAGAGGGCTGACAATAACTAAAAGCTAATTTTAGACACTAAAATAGTTAAATTTTCGGCTTTCTGGAATTTTCTGGTGCAAGAAGAAGAGAACCTTGCCCTGTTCCTGGTTCTCCTGCCAGTTTTCCAGCGGGATGTGGGACAAGCCAGTTCATGTCTCCGTGCCTTTCCTTATCTGAGGTTCACAGTAACTCCCAGCTCAAAAGGGCACCAGGAGGGCGAATTCGTCACCACCACCTCCCAAGAATCTCAGGTTCCTCCTGGGAGCCTGGGATTCAGCTGGAAAATGTCCCTGCTGATAGATCCTTGGGTGCTACTAGCAGGAGATGGTGCTGTCCCATCCCATTCCCTCTGCCTGGCACATTCCATGGGTGTTCCCAGCACCAGGAGACTCCAAACCCAAGTGAGCTGATCCCAGCACCAGATGGAACATCCAGGAAGCAAATCCCGAGCCAGAGGGTCGTGCTGCCAACCTGCAAAGCTCCAGGAACACCTGGGGCATTCTCCAGAGCTTTTCCAGCTGGGACAGGCTGAGATCCTGCTGGAAGGGGGTTGCAGTGAGCACAGGCAGCCCCTGGGCTTGGGCGAGGAGGGAGATGCCATTCACACGCTGCCATCCCTGCCCCAGTGCCAGTTCAGCCACGCCTGGAGCTCGTGGCTGCCCCAGACAAGCCAGCTCACATCCCTGACTTTCCCAAAGCCACCCTGAGTCCAGCCTGGAGAATTCCCCTTTTCCTCAGTGGAGGATTTGCCAGCTGTGGGAATTTTGGGGATTTACTACCTGGTCACCATGGAGAGCAAGGAGCTGCATCTTACTAGGGTGGCAGCTCCCTGATTGAGAATGGGATGTCCCCAAGGGGTGGCAGTGCCACATCCGGAGCCTCTGAGCAGCACAGCACCAGTTCCTGATGGAGAAAACAACTGCTTGGAAATAATTGGAATAATTGGAAAACCAGGAGGGTTTTGCTGGAGTTAAACCCTCCCTGTGCCTGAAGCAGATGTGAGGGGGCTGCATGAGGTGATAAAAACCCTCAGGAGATGGTGGAGCTGTCCCCACGGTGCAGCTGAGGCCACTGGAGCTTAGCAGGGCCAGAGCTGGAGAAATCAGCTTGGAAACTGCTCCAAGTGCTCCCAAAGGCACCAGGCTGCTCCATCTCTGGGGTGAAGGCCTCTGTGTTCCAGCAATGTGGGGCTGGCTGGATCCATGGGATCCCTTCCCATCCCTTCCCAAGGCACAGAACTCCCTCCAGGAGCTGCTGGTGGAGCCAGGTTAGTGTTGGCTCCTCGATCCATTCATAGGAGAAGCTCAGATCCTGGTTTTAGTGCAATACCCAAAAATGGAGGAGCATCTCCTTTGGAGACCCTTCCGCCTCAAGGGATTTTTACTCCTTCATTTTACTCAGTCTTGCAAACCAACTGTGAATTTTCCACAAGGGCTGAGGGGGGTGATTAACAGGGATGTGGAACTAAAGCTGAACAGCTCCCATCCTCTCAGCCTGCTGGATATAACACAATCCAGGCATTTCATCCTCAAAAATCCTCAGGATCCCCATACACCACATCTCTGCAGCTTCATTTTTGGGGACACAATACCCCAGGCTTTCAACTTGGGGGAAGATTTCAATCCACGCTGCTCACAGTGGGTATAAACCCAAAGGCTTGGGGATGAGCTGTGGATAAAAGGAGATTTCTGCCCAGGAAAAGCCCAGCCTTCAGTCAGCTGTGACAAGCCTGGGCAGAGGGACATCCCCTGTCCCTGTGCCAGCAGGACACCAGACCTTGTGTACAAAACTATTTATTAAAGAGCCTCTCCCCCAAATGCAGAGAGAAAAGTGGCCTGGGCTGAGAGCCAGGGTGCTGGTGGGGGGATCCCAATCCCTCCTCTTCTTCCTCTCCAGCAGGTGGGAATCCCCCTCCCAGCCCTGGAGCCCTTGGCATGGGCACATTCCCTTGGCTCCCGTGGGCACCTCGGGAGCTTTGTACTGAGTCACCCCTGAGCAAAGCAGAGATAAAGAAATGACTGGCAGCCCTCCAGCCTGCACAGATGCTGGCTTATTTTGAGCTCCACAAATGATTTATGTTCTCAAGGAAGGATCCCAACACCTCCTCCTCCTCCTCTCAGAGTCCTTTTTTAAAGTCCTCCAATTCTCCCTCTCTCCACATTCTCCCCATGGTGTCAATACCTTCACTCTGGGCACCCCAAAAAAAAAAAAAAACAAGGGAAGGCCAAATCAAATATTTTGTTGAGAATTAAATGGAGCTAAAGCTCCAGGGGGGCAAGAAAAGGTTTTGTTTTATCAGCAAACCAAACACCCTATTCGGAAGCAAAATGCTGTTTTCCCTCTTGGAACAGCCTCCTGAAAATGAGGCCAATGCAGTTTTCATTTGCAACACTAATTTGATGAACTCCAGCGGGTTAATGATATTGCTGGATTTAATTAAAGCAGTTGTTAGTCAGGCTGAGTCCTTCCTCCTTAGGAAGAGCCTGGTGTTTTGGAAGCACTGCTGACATCCAGCACTGGAGGCCAGCCTCTGGCCAAGACCATGGAATCATGACCATGGGCAAGACATGGGGGTACAGCCCCAAATCCCTATTTCAACCCCAAATCCCTGTTTCAACCCCAAATCCCTGTTTCATCCCCAAAATTCCTGTTTCAACCCCAAAACCCCTGTTACAGCCCCAACTTTCTGTTTCATCCCCGAATACCCCTTTCATCCCCAAATTCCCGTTTCATTCCCAAATGCCTGTTACAACCTCAAATCCCTATTTCAACCCCAAATCCCTGTTGCAGTCCCAAATCACCACTACGTCCCCAAATTCCTGTTACAGCCCCAAATGCCGTTTCATCCCCAAATTCCCGTTCCAGCCCCATGTCTGCAGCAGGGACCTGATTGCCCACAGGGTTTTCTCAGCCACATGGTGCCACCAAGATTTGGGACACCAGAGCTTCCACATTCAGGTGACACCCAGGGAGGACACAGCCCCACTCCTTCAATTTCCCCTCAACTTTTCCCAAAATTTCCTGACACCACAGAGTGTCCTGAGAGCTTTGGAAGTGCCTAAAAACCCTGAGGAGCTGTCTCAGCTGTAGCCCTGACTTCTCTCCAGCCTTAAAACAACCCAAACCCAGCAGTGGCCACTGCTTTCCATGGAAAACTTTCCCTGCAGGAAGATCCTGGGCAGCTCCAATGAGTCCCTGTGGGGTTACCTGGCACCTCTGAGGGCTCTGTCCCCGTGGTGACATCACTCACCTGGTTTCTGGGCTGGTGACAACACTCACCTCGTTTCTGGGCTGGCTGTCACCTCCTCATGACTCAGAGCTAAACTGTCTGTGCCAGGGAAGCTGTGCTGGGAATGCTGAGTGATGGAAAGTCACAGCAAATATTCCTCTGTCAAATGTGGGGATGAAGGCTCTGGCTTTATTCTGCATCTTAAAAACCCCCAGCCTCCTGCTCAGGCTCACCCTGGCCTCTCCATGGATGTTGGACTTGATCTTGGGGGTCTTTTCCATCCTTCATTCTGTGGGTGGGAATGTTTTGCCATAGGATACTCTGGCTCCTGGTGGTCAATTTTCCAGGCCAGTCCTGTGTCCCTGCTTGTGGATCAAAGCCTTTTACCAAACTGTTGTTTCTTTGCTTAGAAAACGCACAGAATGTGTTTGATGTCTCTATGTTAATTAAAGGAATAATAATCTCCTAAAAACCAGTGATATCCCTGCAAGTTCCCCATCTCATGTCCCAGTTTGCTGCAATGCTAATTCCCAGTGGGATGCCTGCCAGGAAACCTTGGGGAGTGAGTGCCCTTCCTTATCCAGGACATGTAGATCCTTCCAGGCTTTAATTCCCATCCCTAAATTTCCTGTCATTAAGTTAACAACCCCATTGTTTTAAGTGCATCTTCTTTTTGGAGGCACAATACCCCAGGCTTTCAACTTGGAGGAAGATTTAAAACCGTTTTAGTCAGGGATGAACCCTTGTCCCTTATGGGACAGACACCACAGGAGACAGAGAAAAGGGGTGACTTGTTCAGTACGTGGAAGTTTTTTCAGGAATAAATGCATTTTTTAAGGAGTTCAACACAAATTCTTTGATAATTTAGATTTGCAAGAGTATGGGGTGGCAGGACAAGCAGAAATGGTTTAGGACTGGAAGAGAGTGAATTATGATTAGGAAAAAATTGTTCCCTGTAAGGATGGTGAGGCCTTGGAATAGGCAGTGGCTGTCCCTGGATCCCTGGAAGAGTCCAAGGCCAGGCTGGACAGGCTTGGAGCAGCCTGGGACAGTGGAAGTGTCCCTGCCAAGTCAGGGGTAAAACAGGATGGGCTTTAATACCCCAACCCAAACCAGTCTGGGATTCCATGATTCACATCCACCCTCAGTGTGCCCATTCCCTGTTTGGCTCAGCAGCCCCTGGCACGGGGCAGAGCCAATGTCACCACCCCTGGTGACATCCTGGCTGCTCCACACATCCCAATCCTCTGTCCTCTCAGGATTTTCCCTTCCAGCCCTTTGCCTGCATAGAAGGTTTCCCTTGTCACAGCCCAAGCCTGCATTTCACATTCATGCATTTAAAGCACAGACAGGCTTGTAATTAAAGCCTGGAATATTTTAAGCACTCGTAGTGATTGGAAGGTCTCAGAACTCAGCTCAGCATATGCTGCTCTCATAGTAAGCTCCAGTTCTGCCAGCAGCCTGCGTGGGCTCTGCCTGCAATTCCCACTCTCCCATCAATGAGCTGCACCCAGGAGCAGGAATCATTCACTGATGTCGATTCTTTTGCTTTTTTTGGGGTCAAGGTTTGGATTAAATTGCGTATTTTTTGTTCAGACTCAGATGTTTATTAGTTTTTATCTATATTATAGTCTTACAAGCTGTGAGTTCTACAGTGCTTCACTAACAAGGTAAAAATGGAGCTGTATTTCTTTTTCTATAAGGCTTTTTAGGGATAAACTGTTTAATTAAGAAATGACACTTCAATTATTTTTATTTTTAACTTAATAACTAACTACCTGTGCTCCTAAATGTGGACTTTTCAATCCAATTACACAATGCTACCCAAACTCATGGAGAAGAAGGTAAAGAAGAATGAGCAGCCTCCACCTTAAAACCTCCATCTTGCTTTATAGATATTACTATATTCTAAACCTTAAACTCTAAGTATTCCACCCTCTGATATTACACACTTCTATTCAAACCACACACCCCTAATCTCAGTGCAATCAATCAATTTTGGAAGCCTTCTCCACGGCCCCAGGTCCATGCAGTGCTCTCCTGGGGGTCAGTGCCTGGCAGCACAGAAAGTGGAAAATTCTCAGCAGCCAGGGTTCCAAGACCCAACCGGAGCAAAGCGTGGCCCCTTCTCTGCCCAGGAGCGGAACCCTGATGTTTCCCCAGCCAAAAGCTCCAAATCTGGAGTGGTTCAATAGGAGCATGGCAGGAATTCTCCATCTCCCAGCGAGGATCCTTTGCTATGGTTACGCAAGCCAGGAAGAGAAAACGAAAGGTGGGGGATACTCAAGTGTTATTTTTTTTTTTTCCTTTTTAAGCCCAGCCAGTTCCCAGCGGCAGTTCCTGAAGCCGTGGCAGGAATGTCACCAGGCAGGAAGCGCTGGTGACTGAGTACCTGACCCAAACACGTGCCTCACCTTCCTCCTGTTTGTTTGGGGTTTTTTTTTTTTTTCCCCTGGAAAGAATCCCATCCTCGCCTACCAGCTGGTAAATATTGCTGCTTCCTCCTTTGTGCAAAGCTCAGCTTCATCCTGGCTCCCTCTCGGGGGTTACTCGTGGGTGGGCTGCCAGGGACAGGGACACCCTGGGGGGATAAGGGATCCTTGGGGTGGATCACTGACATCCTGGCTGCTGGTGCTTGCACAGCATCCAGGGGCTGAGATGTTCCTCACCACAATTCCCAACCTGTCCGTCCTGCAGAGATGAGGGAATAATCCTGCTCGATAATATAACCAATAATCAATAATTATGATCATTATAATAATTATAACATTTTATAATTATTATAACCATTTATAGAAAGAAAGTGTTGTTCCTAATTAAACAGCAGTGTGAAGGGTGTTGTTAAGAGCCAATCACGTTCTGAGTGAACAATCCTACGTATAAAATATGTGAAATTCCTAATAAAACTCACTTTATTAGGAACTATAAAGTGTAGTATAAACTTGTGCTTTAAAAAAGCCAATGTGAATTGTTATGAAAGTGCTTTCAATACATCACCAAAATCAGGGACATTATTCCCGCTGTCACCCCAAAATCCAGCGAGCTGGGAACGCCCCTGGAGCCACCCAAAGCATTCCCACCCTCCCAGCCCAGCATCCCTCAGGCTGCAGGGCTTTTGGGACATCCCGAACCTTTTATTTCTGTCCTAGCTGAGAAAAATTCCTGGTTTGCTCCTCCCGGGTGGCAGCCGGGCCATCCCCGAGGGCTTGGGGACACCGAGATGTCCCGGGATGGGCTGTGAAATTTTCCCAGAGTTTGTCAGGAAATTCTTCCGTAGCCGCTTTTTTTCTTGGAACAGCTCATTAACACCCCAGCGGAAACCTGCAGGCTCCGGGCCAGGTTTCGTAATGCTCCAGGAGCAACGCGGGGACAGGAGCTTTGCCTGGAAAAACCACAAAATTCCAGCAAAAATGATAAACTCTGAGCTCGCTGCGTGCGCAAACATCGCCTTTCCCTGCTCTGCACGCAGCTGAAGTGCTCTGGAGAAACCACCCGGCCACAGTTTGTCCCAAAATAACTTTTGTAGAGGAATATCCACCACGTGGGATTGTTGGCTGCGTGGAGATCGCTGCTCTGAAGGGCTGGGGGAGGCTCTGGAAACACAAAATGTTGGATTTGTTCAGCCCTGGCCGCGCCAGCCGGAGCTCCGGGCTCCCACACATCTCAGCTTTCCCCAGGAGCATGCCTGGGTGCTAACAAGAGGAAAAAAGGGAAAATCCAGCCAGAATCTCAGCACATTTCAGGGAATAAAGAGAAAAGAAAAACCCTTTTATCTGTCAGAGTCAGCTCCCACTGATGCCCTGGTGTAAATCCACGGGGGAGAACGTGGGAGGAGGAAAACCTGGAGCTCCTGGGGGCTGCCCATGCCCAGGGCATGAAGGAAGATCTGCCAAAATCCCCGGGACCAGGGGAACCCAGCGCGTCCACACCCCAACCACAGCTTCCAAAAGCTGCTCTTTTTGTTCGCCTCACCTTTCTATTCAAATTCAGCGGTGCTAAACCAATATTTATTCAGTTTTTCCTGGTCAGGAACCACTCCCTGCGTGCTGATATTTCAAAAATGTGTCTGGTTGCCCTGAGGAGTTGTAGCTGCGTGTGTCTGAGGAGGAGGAAAGCTTGCACTGGGATATTTTTAGCCCCGTGTTTGTCTGCAGAGCCTCGTCCCAGAAGAATTTTTGGTTTCATCCCCGCCTGGGGACTCAGTCAGTTTGGGTGAGATGCGCAGCACGAGGAGCTCAGTGTTACCAGCCCGTGCAATGGGTTTATAAACAGAATTATCCAAGCATTAAAATATTCCAGTCTGGCGTGAAAATCCTTGAAAGCAGAGCTGAGACTGGGCGGAGGGAGCGGGGAAGGTGGGAGGGTGTTGGAACCCTGCATACTGAGAATTTTAGTATTATTTAAGTATCATTTATTATTAAGAATTTTAGTAACTAAGAATTTTCTGTGTTGAAAGACACAGACCCCCAAGAGAACATTGCATTTAACCTGAAGCCGTAGAGAAAGCTTCCAAAATTGATTAATAACACCAAGATTGTGTGTAGTTTGAATAAAAGTGTGTAATATCACATAGAAAACTTAGAGTTTAAAGTTTTAGAATATAATAATACACATAAAACTAAAATAGAAGTTTTGAGGCAGTAGCTAGTCCTTCTTCTTCACCTTCTTCTTTGGGAGTTTAAGTAGTGTTTTGTAATTGGACCAGAAAGTCCACATTCATTACAAGACATAAGTAATTAGTTATTAAGTTAAAAGTAAAAATAATTCAAGTGTCATTTCTTAATTAGATAGTTTTTCCCTAAAAGACCTTGTAGAGATAGATACAGGCTGGGGACAGGTGTGGGTGGGTGGCTGTCCCTGCTGCCACCCTGTGTCCCCTCAGGACAAGGCTTTTGGGGGTAAAGCAGCTGTGAGGAATGCTGCACATCCATATTTCTGTGGGTGCTTCCAACCTGGAGCAGCTGGAGCATTCCCCCCTTATCACCTTCCTCTTATCACTGAGCAGAGGAGCCCGAGCACTGCCTGGGTTGGGGACACCTGGCAAGGGTCACACTCTCTCCTGAATCCCCAAATCTGCATTTCCAGCGCCCCTCTGTCCCCAGCACTCCTCCCCATCACTGCCCCAGGCAGCAGGGATGTGCTGCTTCCTCACTGTCCCATTTTTGGGGGTAGAAAACGATTTCACTGATTTATTTTCTACCTTGCAGGACTGTGGGAGTCTGCCCTGTGCTGCTCTGTGAGCCACCAGCTGATTTCAGTTGATCTTTGAGCTGAAATTCATTTTAAACTGAATTTCCTGAGCACAGAACATGATCTGAGTGCTCTGCCCTGAGTCCCCTCTTTAAATAACCAGAGGTGGAGAAGGAAAATGCCTTTCCAAGCCTCTGCCCTTCCCTTTCCCTGCAGCCCGGGGTGTTTTTTGCAGCCACCCTGGATTATTCATGGCTTTGGTATCTTCACCACCTCGTCTTCAGGATGAACTCATAAAACATAAATATTTTGTGCTCCAGAGGGACTTTATTTTATGGTTTCAGGGTATTAAGCAAGCCCTTGATGTGGCCCAAGCTGTGGATTTCCCCCCAGGAAAGGGATGTGCAGGGAATGGGGACAGGGATGGGGTCCCTGCACTGCAGCATCACCACTGGATCAATAATCGTTGGTTTTGCCTTTTTATTAATGTACTAAATGCCTTTTTAAAAGTGTAAATAGTTCTTCATAGCCATTAAAATGTAATTACAGGACAGTCGGGGGACATCTCTATCAGGGACAGGAGCTGGACAGTCCCACATGAGGAGAAGGAAAACAACTGGGAGAAAAAACGGGCAGAAGATGAGAAAGGGTGACTTAAGGCAGGGTGTGCCCACGAAACGGGAGGGGGGAAGTGCTGACAGAGCTTTTCTGCAGTGGAAACTCGGTTAAAGATGAGATAAGTGTTGCACAAAATGTACATTTCTGTCCATATATCTGTTGTGGGATGAGAAACATTCCCAGGACTGCCAGGAAAGGTGGGGCACAGGGTTGGGCACTGGTGGGGGGGCTCCAGCTCCTTTGGGATGGGGAGGGAGTTTTGGTGAGGGAATCCCACTCAGGGCTCATTCAGGCTGCAGCAAACAGGGATGCAAACATGGAAAACCTGCACTTGGAGCCTCCCATTCCCAGCAAAGGCCTCTGCCAGTGACAGAAGTGCAAAAACATTCCAACAATGTGCTCTAAACCACTTCCAAATGTTTTCCAGGCTGGAGCAGAGCTGCCACAAGTGCCACTGAGCCAGGGAGCTGCCCTCGCTCTGGGCACTCTGCCCAGCAATCCTGCTTCCTCTGCTGTCCCAGCAAATTCCTGCTGGCAGGAGGATGCTCCTGGAGGGAAGAGAGGCATCACCCTGCTCCCCTGCAGCTGAGGGAATGCAGCATTTTGTTCTGTTTGATTTTTTTGAGTCATTTCCGTGGCTGCTGAGCCTCCCTGAGGCTGGCCACCCACTGTGGATGCAGTCACCTTTGGTCATTTATCCTGTGTTTCCTCGGGAATCGGAATGGGAGACAGCCTGTGGCTCCTGGCAGCCTCTGCTAAAGGGTTTCAGGTGCCAGGGACACCTGGATGCACCTTCTGGAGCTACGGAACAGCATTCCCAATCCTGCCTCCCAGAGCAGCCACCGTGACCAAAGGTGAGTTTGGGATTGCTCCAAATTCCAGCTGCTCCATCCTGAATATCCCTTCCAACTGCAGCAGCAGCAAATTCCCTGGTTTTGCAGCTCCATGAGCCCCAAATGGCCCCCAGGATGGGATGTGGGGTCCCCCAGTGCTGCCACTGCTGGTTTGGGTCCTGCTCCCTCTGCTATCCCATGTGGCTTGTCCCAGGCTATCCCAAATTCCTTCCCACATGAACTCCAGTGGCATGTGGAGTCCAAGAAAGGAGCCCACGGTGGGGTGCACTGATGAGGGTGAAAGTGTCAGCACTGTTCACTTCACTGAGGTTTTTTTTTGGGGGGTAAGGATGAAAAATCCAGCTCCTTTCCATCTTCTGTACATCTCCACTTCCCTGACCCGGAATTCCACTTTTTAAAATAACTCCGTTCTGCAGGAACAGTGTCCTAAAATACACACCTGACCTACTTTATCCAGCTCCCTTCCCAAAGTGGCATCCTGCAGCTTGAGCACGGGACCTGTGGAGCAGGACACGGCCAGGGTCAGTCTGCTCTGCTGGGAATGATTTCCTTTTCCCTGAGGATCAACGTGGGAATTGGAGCTGGCAGGAAATCCAGTGTTTGGGTTCGGTTTGGGGACACCCGTGGAGGATTCAGGACTTGTCCAAACCACACAGGAATGCAAACTCTGCTTGTCAATCCCTTGGGAATGGCCTGCTGTGGAATTCCTGGGCTTTCTGCCTCCCAGCCAGCAGCCATCACCCAGAACTGGGAATTCCACATGGGAAGAGCTCTGGAAAGGGAGACAATGGCCCCAAGCCAAGGTTTCAGTGCCAGGCCTGGGACATCTGGCTGGTGTCACCTCCCAAGGCCTCAGGAATCCAGTGCTGCTCATGATCCATCAGAAATCCAGGGCTCCTTCCTGTGTCCCAGCCAGCAGCACCACCCTGGACTCAGAACCTGAGCCATGGACATCAGGACAATGTTGACATCCCACCAGGATCAGGACAATCCTTAATCCCACCAGGACCAGGACAATGCTGACATCCCACCAGGACCAGGACAATGCTGACATCCCACCAGGATCAGGACAATGTTTGCATCCCATTTTTCCTTCCCTTTGACCCCAATTCCAGAGGTGAGCCCCCTCATTCCTGAGGGTTTTCAGGACACTGTGACTGGTGTCACCTCCCTGGACACCTCTCAATGCCACAGGAATCCAGTGCTGCTCATGATCCATCAGAAATGCAGGGTTCCTTCCCCATGTTCCAGCCAGAGCCATGGACATCAGAACAATGTTTACATCCCACCAGGATCAGGACAATCCTTAATCCCACCAGGATCAGGACAATGCTGACATCCCACCAGGATCAGGACAATGTTTACATCCCACCAGGATCAGGACAATGTTTACATCCCACCAGGATCAGGACAATGTTTACATCCTACCAGGATCAGGACAATGTTTACATCCCACCAGGATCAGGACAATGTTTACATCCCACCAGGATCAGGACAATGTTTACATCCTACCAGGATCAGGACAATGTTTACATCCCACCAGGATCAGGACAATATTTACATCCCATCCAGATCAGGATGATGTTCGCATTCCATCAGTCCTTACATCCCATTTTTCCTTCCCTTTGACTCCCATTCCAGGGGTGAACCCCCTCATTCCTGTGGGTTTTAGGGCCCTGCTGAGGTTTTTGGAGCGTTTCCCCCCAAGGAAAGAGGGAAATGCAGGAGGAAACGCAGCTCTGTGAGGAGCAGAAAAGACACCCAAACTCCAAGGATTGATGGGTACATCCAGGAAAATGATGGCTTTATCCAGGGCACCTTTTTCATCTGCACCCAGGAAGGAAATTAATGAAGCTCCCAGAGTTATTCCCACTAATTGATGACTTCTTAATGGCAATAAAGCTTTAAGAAAGCACAAATGTATTATGTGGAAGGGCAGAAGTGAGTGGCTCTGGGTGGTTTGGGAGGAGGGAATTACAGGGAATTTGATCCCTGCTCCAAGTTCTGCTCTGCATTTTAGTGGTGAATAGCATTAAAATTAATCCTGGCACTTACAAATGGTGATTGGGCAATTAAAGGCTGATTAATCCAATTTTATTTAGGAAAATGGATGAGGGAAGGAGCTGGTAAATGGGAAATGATGGAAAAGTGGAGCAAAGGTGAAAGAATGGATAATTGGGCCTGGCTTTGGAAGAGAACGGGATTCTTAGGCAAAGGGAATGCAGGAGATTGGATCTGTCTGGACAGCAGGAAAATGAGGGCAAAGGGACAAGGAGGGGATGGCAATGCCGGTAAGAAATTGAGCAAGGGCAGGTGACAACCAGAAGAGCCAGTTCCTTCCAGGTGCACATGGAAAACAACATTTGATATTTTTTATTAATGACCATAAAAAGAGGGAAAGGTGTGTGGAGGGCTTTTGCTGGTGAAATTTCCTGATGAAATCTGCTGACGGCACCAACTGAAGGGCAAACACGGACAATTTGGAGTCTTAAGGATTGAAATAAAGCACTGAGGATCCCACAGTGAGGATTTGAGCTGTGTGGGAAGAGTGAATCAGTTCAAAATGATGGAGAGGGAGAGATTCCCAGGAGATGCACCAGGATCTCACTAACCTGAGATGTGGGATACAGCTCTATCCAGAAAAAATGAGCTGTGCCAGTGCAGGACAGACTCCAGGAACTTGGCGCATTTAATCCACCAAAATCTCAGCAAAGTGACGCCTGAGAAAATCTCTGAAGATATTTAAGGGCCAGATATGAGGCAGAGGTGAATTTCTCACGGTGGGAGCTGGAGGAACCCTCCAAAAACCATCCCAGAGGTTCCAAAGGCCACAGCACTGTTTTGGTGGCCAGTTGGGCAACCAAGGAGCCAGCTCTGCTCAGGCCTGGGTGACTCCATCCCCAGGTGGAGGAGGGGAGGGTTTGGTGTGGTGCCTGCAGGAGAAGAGCCCTGATAAACCTGGGATCCTTCAAGTCAGACCAGAAAAACCTGAGGTGCTGCCACCCACCCTGATCTGCAGCTGATCCGATCCCTGCGATAGCTGAGGGACAGGAGGCCAGGAAGGTGTCCAGGAATTCTGTGTTCCCACGGCTGGCTGGCAGCAGATCACATCAGCACCAAGAAACTGCAAAGATAATTGCCTCGGAGCCTCCTGAGACAATTCCCTGCTTTTCCTGCAGCAGCATCCTGAGAGTTGAGTTTTGGGTGCTGTGGATCTCAAGAACCTGGTGATTTTTGAGGCTGGGAAACTATTGAGGGATGTGTTGGTGATAAATAATTTCTTTTTCCCATGGTTTTTTTCCACAGCAGCAGATTGGATCAGAGGAAAGCAGGGAGGATTCTCACCTTCTCCTAAGAGCCCACCTGCAGAGATGCCTCCAGCTCTGGAAAACCCTAAATAAGGATGTGGAGCTGCTGGAGCGAGTCCAGAGGAAGGAATAAAACACTCCTGATCCAAACCCTGGAATCCAAACCCCAGCAGGTTGGGGAGACACAGCAGTGGCACAGAGGGCTGGAATCTGCTCCGTGGGATGCTCTTGCTCCACATCCTCCCAAAAGCAGTGGCAATGTGAAGTTTGGTTGGGATTTGCAGCCTCCTATTCCTGGTAGAGCCCTAAACCAGGATAAGAGGGAGGATGGAGATGTTCCAATGCTAGGGAGCCGGGCTGGGAGAGCTGGGAATGTTCCCCTGGAGAAGGGAAGTCTCCAGGCAGAGCTCAGACCCCCTGGCAGGGCCTGAAGGGGCACCAGGAGAGCTGGAGAGGGACTGGGGACAAGGATCGAGGGACAGGCGCCTGGGAATGGCTCCCACTGCCAGAGGGCAGGGATGGGTGGGAGATTGGGAATTCCTGGCTGGGCTGGAATTCCCAGAGCAGCTGGGGCTGCCCCTGGATCCCTGGAATGTCCAAGCCAGGCTGGAGCAGGGGATAGGGGGAGGTGTCCCTGCCCATGGAATTGGATGGGCTTTAAGGTCCCTTCCAACCCAAGCCATTCCAAGATTAGCTGAATTTGGCACCAAAACCTCCTCAGTCCCAGAAAACCTCTCTGTGTTTTCCCTGCCCCAGACATCAAAGTTCTCCGGGGCTGAGGGGGCGTTTTCCCACATCCCTCTGTCTCCCCACAGGGCTGGGCTGGAAAACCCAACCCTGGTGGCTGCATTGGAATGCAAAGCCCAATGAAATCCTCTGCTCCTCTCAGCTTCGTTAGCAGGGCTAATTAAGAGGAGCCAATCAACACCCCCTTTGCAAAACACACATTAACAAATTGGGATGTGTAAAAGCAGCCCTAAAAACCAGCTGTGAGTGGTTCCAAAGGGAGAGCAGGGAATGCAGATCCCACAGAGCTCAGCTGAGTTTAGGAATTTCTGCAGATTTATGTCCCGACAGCTGAGTTGGAGCTTCCAATTGTGAAGCCTGTGGCTTTCAAACCACGACAATCCCAGCTCTGAAAACCCTTTGATTCCACCCAAAACAACAGTGGGAAAAGCACTGGGAGAGGAGGAATCCCATAAATTGAAATGCCTGTGGGGATGGAGGAGATTGAGGGGCTGAAGGGGTCAGGCAGCAGCTCCAGGAGTGGTGATGCCTTGAGGCTGCCCTGGAGCAGAGGCTGGAATTCCAGAATAAAGCAGGGATATGAGAGATCCCAGTTTTCCTGGCTCAGCTCTCCTTCCCTTTGGAACTGGGTGGGATGAGGGGTCTGGCTGTGGTCAGGGTGACAAGGAGGGACAGAGCTGCAAAGGATCGAATAAAAACTCCTGATCCAAACCCCAAGCAGCGATGCTCAAGGCTGGAATCTGCAACACGGGATGCTCATGATCCACATCCTCCCAAAAACATTGGGAATGTGAAATTTGATTTGGATTTGGAGCCTCCTATTCCTGGTAGAGCCCTAAACCAGGATAAGAGGGAGGATGGAGAGGAGGAAAAGCCATCCCAGAAACCCCAGAGAGAACAAACATTGTGGGGCAGCAGCTCCAGGGCTGGGAAATCCCAATTTTCCTGGCTCAGCTCTCCATTCCTCTGGAGATGGGTGGGATGAGGGGTCTGAGCAAAGGATCCCCTTTGGGTGGGAATAAAAACTCCCAATCCAAATCCTCAAATCCCATTCCCTATGAAAATACTGATTTAATCCTTTTTATATCCCACCATGAACATTCCTGAGTGTGCTTTTTCCAGGAGATCTTTGGGAATTGGGAGGATTTTGGCCAGGCCAGGACCAGCCATTCCTGCCCCAGGAGCTCCTCTCCTGCCAGAGGGATTCAGGGATCCCCCTCCATATCCACGCAGAGAATTCCAGCCTGCCTGAGGAGTTTTGGGATGATTTTAATCCCTTTTTGGTTCATGAATAATGGAGTGACTACGGTGTGACAAGAGGTGACAAAGGAGGGTGGCAGGGGCAGGCAGGATCCCATCAAATTCCCACCCCTCCGACAGCTTCGGGCTCTTCATCTGCCAAGGATAGGAAATATAAACTAGGAGAAGCAGCATTGAGTATAAAATATAAAAAAAAAATTATATATAAAAGTATAAAATGTAGAATATATTAAAAATCTTGGATGGGAGCAAGGGCATCCTAAACAGGATTTTTTAATTGGAAGGACAATTTAGAAATCCCTAGGGATTAATAAACATTCCCATTTTCTTTCCTTCCCAATAAATGTGTCTTTAAGGCCCCTTAAAGGACAAAATTCCTGATTTTCACTGATTTTTCACTGTTTTAAAACCATTTCTTCCCACAGAACTCCAATGGCCCATTTAGATTCACCAAAAGGGTTTTTTCCCCACATCTGGAGATTTGGAAAATGGCCATTTTTGGGATCAGAATCAAATTCAGGCTTCAGGAGAATTTACATCCATAAAATAATTGTGGATTTGAGCAGGTGAAAAGAGGATATTCCTCTAATAAGAACGATAATTCCAAATATCCCAGACAGGATCACTGCAGTCCTAGCAGGTGAATTCCTGGCTGCACAATCCACCATGAGAAGGAATTTTCCACAATCCCAGAGCTGCAAAACCCACGGATTCATCAGGCAGCTCCTGCCTGGAGCTCCATCCATCGCTGCGGATGGTCCGGGTTTATTTTGGGAAAAGATCCAATCCTTGATGAGCTGTTTGTTCTCCTGCTCCCTGCCTGATGTCATCCCAAGAGCACAAAATGAGATTTGGGGATGCAGGCTATTGGATTATGGGATGGGATATCCAATTATTCTTGGGATATTATGGCATTCCTGGTGTGGGAGATGAAAGGTGGAACTCGGGCTTCAAACAAACACAGATGATCCCAAAGCCAGGCAGCTCTGTGAATTGAATCCAGTAGGATGTGGAACAGTTCCATATGGATTGATTTGGATCCCAAAAATCAGATCTGGTGGGAACAGGCTTGGAGCAGGTTGGATCCATATCCAACCCCATGGGAATCCATGGAAATCCACAGGAATAAAGTGTTTTAGTGATTTAGGGTCTGTTCTCTTGAATGGCACAACCTTTGTGTGACTCCTGATGGTTTTTCCTTGGAGGAAACCTGTTGGGAACAGCCTTGGAGCTGTTATCCCACTGGGCAAGTTGGATCCATATCCAAACCCATGGAAATCCATGGAAAAACCATAGAAATCCACAGGAATCATCAGTTTTAATGATTTAGGATCTGTTATTTTGAATCTTTGTGTGTGGCTCCTGATGGTTTTTTCCTTGGGGAAAACCTGTTGGGAGCAGCCTTAGAGCTGTTATCCCACTGGGTAAATTTGATCCATATCCAACCCCATGGAAATCCATGGAAATCCCAGAAATCCAGAGGAATAATCTGTTTTAACGATTTAGGATCTGTTCTTTTGAATAGCACAGCCTTTATGTGGCTCCTGATGGTTTTTCCTTGGGAAAAACCTGTTGGGAACAGCCTTGGAGCTGTTATCCCACTAAGCAGGTTGGATCCATATCCAACCCCATGGAAATCCATGGAAATCCATTGAAATCCACAGGGATTATCAGTTTTAATGATTTAGGATCTGTTATTTTGAATCTTTGTGTGTGGCTCCTGATGGTTTTTTCCTTGGGGAAAACCTGTTGGGAACAGCCTTGGAGGTGTTATCCCACTAAGCAGGTTGGATCCATATCCAACCCCATGGAAATCCATGGAAATCCATAGGAATAATCTGTTTTAATGATTTAGGATCTGTTCTTTTGGACCTTTGTGTGGTTCCTCATAGTTTTTCCTTGGAGAAAACCTCTCCCACCAGCTGTTTGCCTGCCCTGGGATTCCCGGGATGCTGCAGATCCCTGTGGAATCTGCTTCCTGGTAATTCCTGGCTGCTGTATCCACAGCTCCTTAAACTGCTAGGCTGGGACTCAAACTGAGCCAGAAAACCCTGACATTCCCAGGGATGGGCTCCATCAGGAAGCGATCCCAGCTCAGTCATGGATGTTCCACATCCAGGGAGAAGAATTTGGCCAAACCAAACCATTCCACAGGGCAGATTTAAGCATGGGAAGAGCCTGGAAGTCTTTCCCACTCTCCACAGGGATGAATTTTTCAGACTTTCCCCACACCAGGGGAAAATCCTCCTTCCAGGGTCTTGTCTTTTTGCTCATCCCGAGAAGAAACATCCTTGGGATGCCATCCCAATGCCAGCCCTCAATGAGAAGTGAGTTTTCCAACATCACATTAAAGCTTCCCAAGTGAGAAAATTCCCCCCTCCCATCCATTCTGCCAAGCAGATTTGGGAGAGCCTGCTGAGGAGCCAAGTCAAAATATTGGGAATTCTGCATTCTGTGGCCTCCTCCTGCTGCCAGACTCGTGAGAGGGAGGTGTCAAACACGGCGTCTGCCTGCGGAGATTCATCCCAGAATCCATTAGGATCCCTTAATACAAGGAAAACCCTTTTTGGGGAGGAGGAGTCGGGAGGAGTGAAGTGCAGCACGGGTTTTTCTGCACATTTCAACCACGGACTCTTTGTTTTATCCACGTTTTTATGAATTCCTCAAATATTCCCCTGGCCAGGGCCGACAAAGCAAACAATAATATTGGGATTTCTTGCTGTTTTCCCCTAAAACTCACCCATTTTGTAGATAATCAGATATTGTTCCCTGTGCTGTTGCTTGGAGAACAAAGTGCACACTGAGAGCCCTGGCCTTGCAAAGTAATGGGAAATGGGAAAGAATTTAAGGAAAATCCTGATGCCTCAGGTTCAGCTTTTCTGTGTTTCAGACTCTGTGCTGCTTCAGTCTAGGGCAGCCTGAAGGCATCAATCCCCTCTGGAGATCCTTTCCTGCAGGTAAAACAACTTGTGGAGATGGGGGAATATTTGAGGATTCAGCAAGTCAGGGAAAATCCTTTATCCCCTCCTGCCAAGGCTCTGCCCAGTTAATTCCTGGGCCTCCAGGTTATCCCAGCAGGATTTGAAGCCCTAATGATGCTCTAAATTTCCCTTTCCCGGAGCAAGGACAGCCCTGTGGAGCAGGCAGGGATCGCTGCCCTTTGGAAATGCATTCCTGAACCTGCTCCTGGCATCAATCATCCCTCTGCAGCGCAGCCTGACCTCCTCCCCATCCCAAACCCCTCCCCAAATCCCTCCTGCGGGTCAAACATGGGCTGGGCTCCAGACTGATGGCAATTAAAACGTCTCTTTTATAATTTATGTCGTTCCCATCATGGAAAGAGCAGGAATGGCCGGGAATTGGAGCCCCTCGGTGCCCAGGGCTGAGCTCTGTTGGAGCATCAGGGAGAAACCTCTGGGGCGTGGGCTTGGCTGGCTCTGAAAATAGAGAAAATGGCAATAAACGTCAGGGTTAACCCCCAAAAATGGATTAAAAAATAAATTTAAACGAAAATATTCAGGTCTGAGGGAGTAAAGAAGGAAAAGTTTTGCTTTTTCCCCCCCATTTCTTTCCAGGGTGTTCGGCACAATTTAGAGGGGATCTGCTTGGATGCAAATGAAGGATGAGGGAATAATCACCTGTTAATTACTGATCACCGAGCCCCGGGATGAACTCAGTCCCTGGGTGAGCTGCCCCGCTCTGTCATCCAGCAGAGAATTCCAAAGGCATCATTTCCCATCTCAGAAAACTCCTTTATCTGGCTGAAACCACGGGATGGGACAGAAGACACAAAGGGAGGATCCCAGGAGGGAAAATTCCCGTTTTGATGGAATTCCACCTTTAATCGATCCATCCTCTGCTGTTAAACCCGGGGTGCTGCAAAACTTGTGGGGAAAGGCTGTGGAGAAGGAGATTTTCCAGCCCAAATCGTGATCCCAGAGTTCTCAGCTCTCCAGGAGTTTTTTGGGCTCCGGTTTAGTTGTGGGCAGAAATAAAATGAGGAAAATGTCCCTGGTGTGTCCCGGCATCCCAAACCCACAGCAAATCCCACTCCTGCCCTTCCCAGCTCCCTGACCTGCAGCTGCACTTGGCTCCCTCAGGAAAAACGGGAAAAAAACCTTTCCAAAGTCAGCCTATTATCCTGATCATATCAGAAAAATCGCGCCCGACCCCATTAATATCCATTTTTTTCCGGGCAAGAATCCAAAAGCTGCCTTCAGGAAGAATGGAGGGAGCAATTACCCCATTCCCAACGATCCCTGATCCCGGGGGGCTCGGCTTTCCCCGCTTTTATGGCTGGGATCAGAGAACAATCCCCCCATCCCTGGGCCAGGAGAAATCCCTGAGCTCGGCTCTAAATCTCTGCGAAGGGAATTTTCCAAGCTGTCACCATCCCTCCCCTGGCTTGGAGTTGGTTTTCCGTGGTATTTTAATGAGTTCTCCGAGAGGGGAGAGAAAATAAAGGAGGAAAAACCAGGGGGAAAAAAAGTGAGGGTGATGTCATCAGGTCCCACGTCTGGTTTAATTGTCTCAAATATCAGCAGCTTGTTCAGCTGGGACGGTTTTATTTTAAATATAAATAGAGAGGTGGAGGCAACGCAAACATAAACACAGAAATACAAATACAGATAGAAAAATACAGAGGTGGAGGCAGCGCTGCCCCTTGGCCGCAGGGGTAAATATTTTTTTCAAGAGAAATGGGAATAAAAGGAGTGTAAAACCATATTTTGGTGTAAAACCTGGGAAAATGGGAATAAAAGGAGTGTAAAACTATGTTTTGGTGGTAAAATCTGGGAAAATGGGAATAAAAGGAGAATAAAACCATATTTTGGTGTAAAACCTGGGAAAATGGGAATAAAAGGAGTGTAAAACTATGTTTTGGTGGTAAAATCTGGGAAAATGGGAATAAAAGGAGAATAAAACCATATTTTGGTGTAAAACCTGGGAAAATGGGAATAAAAGGAGTGTAAAACTATGTTTTGGTGGTAAAATCTGGGAAAATGGGAATAAAAGGAGAATAAAACCATATTTTGGTGTAAAACCTGGGAAAATGGGAATAAAAGGAGTGTAAAACTATGTTTTGGTGGTAAAATCTGGGAAAATGGGAATAAAAGGAGAATAAAACCATATTTTGGTGTAAAACCTGGGAAAATGGGAATAAAAGGAGTGTAAAACTATGTTTTGGTGGTAAAATCTGGGAAAATGGGAATAAAAGGAGAATAAAACCATATTTTGGTGTAAAACCTGGGAAAATGGGAATAAAAGGAGTGTAAAACTATGTTTTGGTGGTAAAATCTGGGAAAATGGGAATAAAAGGAGAATAAAACCATATTTTGGTGCAAAACCTGGGAGAAATGGGAATAAAAGGAGAATAAACCATATTTTGGTGATAAAACCTGGAAAATGGGAACAAAAGGAGTGTAAAACCATATTTTTGTGGTAAAGCCTGGGAAAATGGGAATAAAAGTAAGGTAAAACCACATTTTGGTGGTAAAACAGTCTCCAGCCCGGGAGTTGGGGTTATTTTTTGGGAATTAATATGATTTTCCCAGCACAGGTTCAGGCGTGGGGGGAAAGAGGGATGTGGGTGATTAAAGCTTTGGCTGTGGGGTTTTGCTGCTGAGGATCCCTGCCCTGCTCATGGAATTTGGGTCAGAAATGGGAAAAAAAGGGCCATAAATTCATATATTCCTGGGGGTGGAGCCAAATCCCACTCGGGTGCTGCAAGGGGAGGAGCTTCTTTTGGGATTCTGTGATAACAAAGGCAAATGAAAACATCCCAAATTAATTTCATTTTATGATCTCAGAGCTGGGGGTGTTTGTGCAAACAAACCCTATCAAAGGATACATGGGGTGGATTCATTTATTTACTAATTATTTATTTCACATTTTCTTTCTTTCTTTCTTTCTTTCTTTCTTTCTTTCTTTCTTTCTTTCATTATATTATATTACATTATATTATATTATATTACATTATATTACATTACATTATATTACATTATATATTGGTATTGATCAGAATTTCTGATATTGATCAGCCCCCCAAAGCTCAGCATCCTTTTAAACCAGACCCTTCCCTCTGATCCTGCAGCAGGAATCCAGCTGAAATCAACAGGAAAGCTTGGACTGAATTAAATGGGATTTTGACCAAGTCCTAAAGTGAAAAATTAAAACCAAAAAACCCAAACCAATATTTCTGAGCAGAAGGAAACACCAACAGCCAGAGGAGCCTCGAGCAGAGCCATCCCTGCCTCCCAAGGGAAATATTCCTTGCAGGAAAAGCAGAGCCCTCTCCTGTTCCCTGGGATAAATGGAATTGGGAAGTGCTGGAAGGAGTTGGGTTTTGGTCAATGGCAAAGCTTCCATTGCAAGTTTTTCATTAAAAACATTCTTTTTGTTGTTGTTGTTTCAAGCTTGAAAAAGTAAAAATGTCCAAGTGCATTCTGAGAGAAAATAATAATATATAATGAAATAAGAAAATATAATAATAATGGCTCTAATATATGATAATATAAATAAAGACTAAATATTAAATCCCTCTCTTCAATAACGTTTTTGTCCAAACCAGTATTTTCTGGGAATTTCCAGAAATTTCCAGAGAATTTTCCCTGCAAAAGGAGAAGAATCTTGAGGTTTCCCCTCATTTTCCCTGCTAGGATTGAAGTGTTCAGAGCTTTATCTACAAGACTAATATCACACAATGATACAAAATAACTGGGAATTTATCAAATTCCAGCCTCCAAATGTTCATATTTCAGTGGCTACAGCTCTAGAATTCAGAGTGGTGCCTTGGAGATGGAGGAATGAGGATGATGAGGATGAGGAAGAGGATCAGGATCAGGATCAGGATCAGGAATGTGCCATGGGATGGAGGGACAGAGTGTCCTCTGTGCTGCTCTTCCAGGCTGGATGGAATGTGGAGGACAAGAGGAAGGAGAAGGCAGGAAAAGGAAATAAAGGAAATAAGGAAAAGAAAATAAAAGAAATAAATTTTAAAAAAAGAAGGAGCTGCCGGAAAAGCAAAATACAGAGAGACCTGCAGGGAGTGTTCCCTAAAAGCTGAATTTTCCATTGGTTTGTGCTGGATTTACATCCTGGGCAGATCTGAGGAGGGAAATGTGCCTTTTCCAGAGCCAAGGAACATCCTTGGAGAGCAAATCCTTGGAGATGAGGTGAGGCAGGGCAGCAGAGTGCTCCGGGAGGCGCTGACGAGCTCTTGCAGCTGTTTCTTTGGGAAAAAGGAGAAAATTGGGGTTTAAAGCTCAGCTCCTCGTGGTCACGCTCAGGCTGGGGTGTCTGTGCTCAAATCCAAGAACTCATTCAGATCTCCTGGCATTTTCCAAGCTTTTGGGAGCAGTTTGGAGAGGGCTGGAAGTCGGGGAAGGGCTGTCCCAGGGCATCTCTGCCCTGCTCTGATGCAAATTTATGCCCAGAACCCTCCTGGGTCAGAGCAAGGAGCTGGTTTTCCAAGCTTTTGGGAGCAGCTTGGAGAGGGCTGGAAGTCAGGGAAGGGCTGTCCCAGGGCATCTCCGTCCTGCTCTGATGCAAATTTATGCCCAGAACCCTCCTGGGTCAGAGCAAGGAGCTGCTAAGATCCAGCTCCAAGCTGCCCTTCCCTTGGATCCCATCCAGGGAGAGGCAAACCAGCTCCTCCATCCCATCCCAAAGTTCAGCCTCTTGGACAGTGACCTCCTCAGTCTTGTTACGTAAAAGATTCCATGGAAAAACAATTTGAACTCTTCCAGGGAAAGATGCTTCATTAATATGGTGAAAATAAAGCTGAGGGAATGAGTCCTTTAATGAATGAATCCTTTAACCTTGGGATAAAGCTTCGGAAGTGTTGGTGCACTGATAAACCCTAGAATTCCTGGAAAATAAACCCCAAAGGCTGCCTAAGGCTGTTGATAAGACTGAGCTTAGTGGGGAGAAGGGAAAAAAACCTGCATTAATTCCAGTTACTCTTTAATTATCCACAACAAATCCTAAATCCCAGGTTCTTTCCTCAGCTTCTGTCCCCTCCTGGACTGAGGGATGAACAGGACAAATGGTTTCAGGCAGGATATTTTTAGGAGCTGTTTGAGGTCTTTTGGGATAAATTCTCCAATGTCAGAATGGGGGCGTTGAGGTTTTCCCCGTTTGAGGGTTAATATCCCATTCCAGCCATGCTGTAGGGTGGTAATCCACAGGTTTCTGCCAGATCCTGAATTATTTGGGATCAGGCTTGCATGGAAAAGACCAATAAAGTGTTTGGGAAGTCCTTTGAGTCACCAAGGACTGTGGGATCTGTGAGAGATCCAAATCTGGGATACCCTGAGGAGTTTTTGTATCCATGCCAAGGCACCAAATACATCTAAAAAAAAGGAATTAACTTTTTGGGGGGGAAAAAACCCAAAAAACCCAGGTGAAATTTGGTGTCTGTGGGGCATTTTGTGGTGGAGGAGAGCAGTGGGAGCCTGGTGAGGGAATTTTGGGGTCAGTGAAAAGCCAGGAATGGTTGGTAGGAAGCAATCCCAGGAACTGGTGCTGCCAACAGAGAGATTTGACTTTTCTGTGCCCATCCTGCCCATCCAAAACCAGAGATGTGAAGCTGGATGCTCCTGGAAAAGCAGAGCATGGAGCAGCCTGGGATGAAAGCTGGGCGATCCCAAGGGACCAGATGTGGGATCTGATCCCTGCATGGATTTTGGATCCAGCCACCTCAGGGCTCCCTCTCCACCCCCAGGGATCTGTTTGGGTTTGCAGCCCAACTTTCCCAAGCCAAATCCAGCAGGATTCCCACAGCTCCAGGCTGCTCCAGAGCATCATCCAGCAGTGACTCAATCCCAGACCTTGGGATTATGGATTTGCCCCCGAATTCTCCCACAAGCCCAACCCCAAAGCCATTTCCAAGGTCCACAGAGGCCACTGGGATATTTTCTGGCATGCTGCATTTCTCTGCACCACATTTCACCTCCATGCTCCATGGAATTCCTTAATTTTTCCCATTTTTCCAGAACCAATCCTCAATTAGTTTGCTTTTGGCTCTGCCTCTAATCACTTCTGTTGCTAATTAGCATCCAGTCCCATCCATGGATATTTTTCCACTCATCCCTGAACCCCACGGGCCGTTTGACACATTCCACGGAAGGATATCCCAGGAAGCAGATGCTGGGTGTGTGGTGTGAGATGCCAGCCTGAATTCCACGTGGGAACGGGTCAGGAATGATTTATATCCCCCTCGTTCCTAAACGACCTTGCCGATGGCATCCATCCATTTTCCAGCGCTAAATAGCGGGAGACAAAACATTCCAGGCGGATGTGCTTCACGTGCTGAGCCAAACACGTGTTAAAAACCCAACTACAAGACAATTTTCCAATTAATAAATTCCCTGGATGGCTGGGAATGCGGCAGGAAAGCGCTGCACAGAGCAGATGTCTGACGCTCGGGAAGAATTCCTGCAATTCCTGCCGCGTCGATGAATTTCCACAAGGATTTTGTGGATCCAGCCTGCACGGCCTCGGGGTGGAATCAGAGCAGCTCTTCCCAGAGTTTGTCTTGGTTGCAGGGATGTTTTGGAGCGAGGTGGGGTTGGATTTCCAGCGCGATACGCGGTGGTGGCACGGGGTATTTATGGGGCGCAGCTGCCCCTCCCTCCCACAGAACCTTCACGGGTCTCCCACCCGGATTTCCTTCTGGTGTTCCAAGGTCAGTGCTGAGCCCAAAGGCAGGGAAGGATTTTTGAGGGCGGTTTCGGGGGTTTTGTTGTGAAAACGTTAAAATTTAACCTTTCTTTCTGCAGGATTTGTCCTCTCAGGGGGGATTGGGCCAATAATTGTAATGGAATCATGGAATTGAGTGGGAAGTGACCCAAAGGATCATGGAGTCCTGCACAGGATAACCCCAAAATCCCACCATGTGCCTGAGGGCCTTGTCCAAACGCTCCAAGGATATTCCTGGATCTTAGGAAGGTAGGGGGAAACCCAGAGCTGCTGCAGATGGCACCAACCTCTCATCCCACTCTAATTCCTTCCCCTTGTCACTCATCCCTCACAACATCCACATTTCTCCCTGTGATCCGCATCCAAAGCTCTTCCTGATATTTAAAGCAGTTTTTTCTCTACCTCCTCCTTGCTAATTCCCCATCTAATTTTAGTCCTCATCCATAATGGGAGCTTTTCTCTGCTTCTCCCATGTGTCACCACATTTTTCCTTTTGCCACCGGCTCCTATTTACATCTGTGTTTGGAAGAGAATTGAAGCAAAACTTATGGCCAAACCCAAACTATTCTATAGAATCTGGAGATGCTTCCCAGTGTGGAGAGTTGCCCAGGAAAGGAGCTTTAAATAAAATCCCAAAAGAAAAGCAGAAGATGCATCCAACTGCTGCTCAAATCCATGAGCTGGGTGTTTTGGCAGGGCTGAAAGAGCTGACAGTCAGCAAGTCAGGAAAGGATTTAATTCCATTTAATTAGAAAAATATTAAAAAATAGGAGTGTATGAAAAGATTAAATTCAATATTCAAATATTTTTTCATGCTCTCCCAAACAGAAGAGCCCCAGATCGTGAACGCTGTGATGAAATAACATTTCTGAAGTTTAGGAAAAAGAAGGAAGATGTTACACAACAGCATCTTCCCATGTCGCAACGGGATCCCCACCCAAGGCTGGGGGAAGTGGGAACCCAGCCAGCCCCGTGGGCTGCATTCCCTGCCCAGCTTCTCCAGCAAATAAACGGAGTTCACTCAGCTTTGACCTTAACTCACTCTTTAATTTTTTTTTTTTTTTTTTAATAGGAAGTCTCGGAACGGTCCAACTGGCGGGTCAGCGAAACATCGCGCAGCTGGAGACAGAGTTATGGATTGCAGATGTTGCCTGGGAGCTGTTGGGATTCTGAGCAGGGCCAGGAGTCCCTGGGGTGGCTCTGGAGCTGCTTCCCCAGCCTTTGGGAAGAGGGGCTTGTTTTCCACTCCACATGAACTTTTAACCATTTGGGGTTTGCTCTGCGTGCTGAAGTGACAGAAAGCAGGAAAGGCGAAGGAGAAGATCCACATCCTGCTCCCTCTCTCCACAGGAGGACTTGCCCCATGGAAAGGGTGGTGAGGGATTGGCACTGCCCAGGGAGGTTTGGAGTGCCCATCCCTGGAGGTGTCCAAGGAATGGCTGGGTGTGGCACTGGTCACATCGGGGTCAGCTGGGATTCCATGACCTTGGAGGGCTTTTCCAACCTCAGTGATCCTGAGAATATCCATGCACACATGGGGAGTCCCACAGAAACGTGGCTCCAGGGCTTGGACATCCCCCCAACAGTGGTGGCACCTCAGAACTTGGTGTCAACATCCTTGGTCATCAGGGGCTGGAGAGAGCCAAAGGCTGGGAATTATTTAATTTGTTGGGATTATTGCAATTAGCAGCATTCCAGGTGTAAGGATAAAATGGACAATGCAAAATACTGACTTTGGTTGAAATAATCCTGAGATCGGGCAACTGAAAGTACAGAGATCCTTAAATCAGCTCCAGGAAACTGCTGGAGGTCCAGCCCTTGAGCCAAGCCTAGTTAAGCTCAGCTCTGTAGGTTTTCCACTCCACGTTTATTTTCCAGAGAGCAGAGGTGCTCTTATCTCCATGACCTTGTCTGTAATTCCATAGGGAAAATGTTCTATTTGAAGTTATGCTTCTTCTTCTTCTTCTTCTTCTTCGTCTTCTTCTTCTCTTTCTTCTCCTCCTTCTTCTCCTTCTTCTCCTTCTTATTATTAATTTTTGTTATTTTTATGTACAAATGCCTTTTATTTTTGTGTCCATTTTATCCCCAGAAGCCAGATTTGACCCCTGGAGATGAATTTGTGTGGAGAAAGCCTCTAAGCACCTCCATGGACGAACTCCCCCAGATGCATTCGCCTCTCTTACACCTTCTGACCACACTCCTTAATTTTTATTGTGGCTTTTTTAGCTGATTTAATCTGTAAAAGTGAGGATTCATTAATAAATTTGGGATCTTTAGAGCTGGTGGACACGATAAACACAGGGACCTCAGCCTGAAGATGGGAAGGTCAAGAGGGGATGAAGATCCCCCTGCAGGGCCGTGGTGGAGCTGAGTTCCCTGGATCTGTTCAGCCTGCCAGGAGCCCAGGAGTGGTGGGAATGACTCTGGATATTTTTCCAGGCTGTTCTCCATGCACAGCTGTCAGCCTGTGAGGATTTGGGACCATCCTGTGTCTCGTGTGCCCCTGGGATGGGGATGTGGGGCCAGGACGGGTGCGTGGCCTGAGGGAATGAGTCTCCCAGGAATCCTTTTCTTCCAGGTTGTCCAAGAGCTCAAAAACTCCTTTTATTTCTCTCCAACCTCCCTCCCCAGACCTCACATCACTTCCCCCCTTGCCAAGCAGCCAAGAGAAGACCTAAAGTTTACATTTTTCAAGAGAGCACTAAAATCAACAGTTTCCAGTTCTCTTCTTACCCAGAGACCCCCACCAGGCAGTCGGGAAGACTGAGGGATAGGAGCTCCTGCCCATTCCCGCCTGCGTGGGCTGGAATCTGGGATAATGAGGTGTTCACACTTCAGCAAAGCTGGGGGAAGGTGTCAGATCCCTCTTCCACAGCTGGGCTGGAGCGAGGGTGTGAGGGAACATGAAAGGCTCGGAATGGAAAACAATAACAAACAGAGAAGGGGAGAAAAACCACGTTGTTAAAAAAAAAAGAAAGGGAATAAAAAAGAAAAGGGGTGGGTGGGTTTGAAGGCTCAGAGTTGTGTTTAGGGGATGCTGATGACTGTCCCAAATAATCCCCCTTCCATGGGGGCTCTTAGAGGCTGTGTACTCCAGGGAGGGGTTCCCTCAACTTGTTTTGGAACCCAAACCCCCCAAACCAGGTGTGGTGGATGTGTGTGAATGAAGAACACGGAAAACTGGGATTAATTTTTTCTGGAGGTGTGGAGATGCTGCTCTGGGCACCCTGAGGCAGGGCCCCACCACCCTGCCAGCCAGGAATTCTGAATTCCCAATCTCCCACCCATCCCTGCCCTCTGGCAGTGGGAGCCATTCCCTGGGTCCTGTCCCTCCATCCCTTGTCCCCAGTCCCTCTGCAGCTCTCCCTGGAGCCCCTTCAGGCCCTGCCAGGGGCTCCGAGATCTCCCTGGAGCCTTCCCTTCTCCAGGGGAACATTCCCAGCTCTCCCAGCCTGGCTCCAAGGGGGCTCCAGCCCTGGAGCAGCTCCTGGCTCCTCCAGATCTCTCCAGCAGCTCCAGGTTGTTCCTGGGCTGGGATCCCTGAGCTGGGGCAGCTCTGCAGGCGGGCTCTCACCTGAGGGGGGCAGAGGGGCAGAACCCCCCCTTTCCTGCTGCCCAGACTGGGATCAGCCCAGGATTTGGGGGATTCTGGGTGCCAGAGGACACAGCTGGGACATGTCCTGGGATTGATGGAGGGAATGAGCAGGAATTGCCCCACCTGGAGCTCCTGGCGCTGGCAGAGCCAGGACAGCCCTGCCTGGAGTGACAGAGCTTGGGAGGAGGAGGGAAGGTGCAGCAGCCTAGAGCAAAGAAAAACATTTATTAGGAAATACTATAACTGTAAATGACCCAGACACAAAGAAGGGATTTTTTTTCTTTTTTCTTTTTTTTTTGCTTGTTTTCCTTTAAGTTCTCTCCAGTTGGCCCCGAGACCCCTGGCAGCAGCTGGAAACCAAAGAGGTTTGGAGCCTGAGAGGCACATGAGCCCCAGACTGTTTGATTGCTCAAACATTTCTCAAAGATTAGCTCTGTCAAAGCAAGCAGCAGGGAGGATGAATCACGTGGCTGGAGCTCAGCCCTGTCCAGGCTGCTCCAGAGAAAGGCAGACTCCAAAGGGGTGAGGAGATGGACACGAGCTGGAGCTGCAGTATCACACGGGAGAGCTTCCCACGTAGATGAGGAACAAAATCCAGGCAGGCACTTGCCCCATCCAAAAAAACCCTGGCTCAAGGCGTCACAGAGATGAGCCAGATGTTTCTCTGGTTCAAAAGGACATTAAACCACTATTTTTACCCTAAAAAAAAAAAATAAAAAATAGAACAGCTTAGAGGAGCCATCCATTTTGTCAGTGCTGTTTGCAGAACCCAGGGGTTAAAGTCAAGAAGAGGAAAAAAAAAACCAAAACAACCCAGTTTGATGGTGATCTTGAGTCCCTCTGACTGTGCTGCTTGCTGCTCTCATTTATTTTTAAATCCTGAGCTTGGAGCAGGGGAAGGCCCTTGGAGCTGCTGCTGGTGCCCCGAGCCTGCTGGAGGTTCAGTCCCTGTGTGCTCCACAGGTCCTGCTCCAGAGGGCAGGGCTGGATTTGGCACATCCTCAGGGATCCATGAGGGATTCCCCGCTCCATTCCAGGCTGCTTGAGCATTACAAACAATCACAGAATATCCTGAGCTGGAAAAGACCCACAGGATCAGAAATCCAGTCCCTGGTCCTACATGACACCCCAAAACCTCACCCTGGGCATCCCTGGCAGCGCTGGCCAAAGGCTCCTGGAGCTCTGGCAGCCTTGGGAATGTGCCAGCACCTTCTGGGGGAAGAACCTTTCACCTAAACTCTGGCCTAAACCTCCCCTGGCACAGCTGGCAAACTTCTCCTTAAGGGAAAAGCCATCACAAACTGGTTTGGATGAGCACCAGCAGGAACCCCCTGCCAAGGGGGCTCGGGATCCACCCCGAGCACCCATCCACCTTTCCCAGCACATTCCAAGCCCTCTGTTGTTGTCTCTGATGCACTTCAGTCTAATTAAACCCAGTTTAAAAATAGCACAGCTCTTCCTTTGCTCCTCCAGCCCCAGCCTGGGAGGTTTTTTCCAGGGCCATGTGTAAGAGCGATCTGCTTTGCCTGGCTTTTATTTATAGCTGCTGTTTGCTACTGGCTGCTTCTTAGTCCCAAGCAGAAGCAGGAATTACCCTTAGGAAAGGGAAGAAAACACAGGCAGGGTGGGTTTAACCCAGATGCTTGCCCAGCCAGCAGGGTCAGAAGCAGAGGATGAATCCTGGCATGGGCACAGAGCATCATCTGGGTCACCATGACCTTATTTCCCAGCTCATTTTCTGCCCACACCTCATAGAGGTGAAAATTCTTTTAATTCTCTAATTGTTTTAAATTTTCCTAATATATTTAATTTTTCTTTTCATTTTTTTTCCTATTTTTTTCTGATTTTTCCAAGTCAGAAGCACTGATACACAGAAATGGGTCCAGGAGGTTTGACCAGGGCAAAGCAACCCTGGATTTTGTCCAAATTACTTTGAAAAGATCTTTGCACACCTTTATTTAAAACCAGCTTCTCTCTAAATCTGAGCTGCTACCTTTGGAGGAAAGATCAGTGATCCCAGGTGCAGAGGGGAGATAAAACAAGATTATTTTTTACACTGAAATAATCAATATTTGGGGGTTGACCTGAAAGGAGAGAAGTGATTTGCTCAAATTTTGGGTCTTTGGGAATCTTGTGGGGAGGGCGTTCACAGGGGGGTTCAAGACATGAATTCATTGCTGTTGTGTTGATCTGCTCAATTAAAAAACCCCACAAATTATTTGTTTTCATCCTACATCTGTGGCCAGATGTTATGCAGAGAGGAAGAGGAAGAGAAAGAAGAGGAAGAGGAAGAACCTCTTCCTCCCTCAGCCAGAAGTTTTCATTCCATGTCCCATGGGATATCCAGGGGTTCTTTCCATCACTGTCACCCAAAATCATCCCCTGAACAGCCCCATGTCTTTGATCCTATGGAGTGACCCAAAAAAAAACCCAAATTCCAACTAGGACTTAATTTTCTGGGTGATTACATAAATAACTGGGTTACATCACCTCATGTCCCAGCTTAGCTAGAGAGAATTCCAGCAGAAAAGGAAGTTAAACAGGTTAAGGGTGCAGCTTTTCCTGGGATGGGATGTTGGGAAAAGCTGCCTCATGGGAAGCAGGGCATACAGGAAAGGGAGGTACAGGATTTGGGAGGGAAAATAGGAATTAAACATGGAAGGATTCTCGGTGTTGTCCCATGCAGGTGGAACAGCTGGATTCAATCCTTGTGGGATCCAATTCAGGGTATTCCAGGATTCTGGATTCAAAGAGTATATGAACAGCAAAATACAGAAGACACGTCCTGAGGGATGGGATTCATTTAATAACAATATAAAAAAATTAATAATAATAAAAATATTATTCTGCTCTGAAGACTTTCTTCTTAGAAAGTGAGTGATTATCCCACCTTGTGGAGGTAAAGATACAAGATTCAAGTATTAGTAATAATTCAACTACCCACAATTTCTCTAAAGACATAACATTTACAGAACATTACAAAATTTCTCTAGAGACAGAACACGGTGCAGCCTTTCCTTGGGAAACACGGCATCATCCATGTCCTGTATCCCAGCACTCAGAGGCAGCTCAGCCAAAAAATCCTTTCTGGTCTTTAAGATGCTGCAAAAATCCACATTTCCCCTTGTCTTCAGACAAAAGCCTGCCAGAAGGAACTCAAAGGCAACATCTGTCATTTTAAACAGAAGATGATTCAGGCCCCAGAGCTGACCTGAATAGGCAGAGCCCAGATCTGTATTTGGGACAGGAGTTTTTTCAAGGCCAGGCTGGGATTTGGGACCGGCCCCTGGGAGAAGCTCCAGTTAATTCCGAGGGCTCCTCCTGGCCCTGCTCACACGTCATTCCCACGCTGGCTCCGCACAGATCTTTTCATCCAGGCTGAAAGGAGAGCAAGGAGCTCTATATTTACAGAGCTGTTAGCAATGAGTGGTCTCACAGCTGCTGCAGAGACCTACATTGCTGCAGGCTGGGCACGGAGAGGAGCAGAGCCTGGACCCACGGGCAGGAATGATGGAATATCCTGCTGAGATCCATCCTCGCACCATTCCTGAAATCCACACGAGGAATTTCCCGGGGGAAACGGCACCAAACCCCACCAAATCCCCCCTGATCTGCCCTGGGCCAGCCTGAGGCCGTTCCCTCTGCTCCTGTCCCTGTTCCCTGGAGCAGAGCCCGACCCCCCCGGCTGTGCCCTCCTGGCAGGGAATTCCAGAGAGGGAAAAGATCCCTGGGGATCCTCCTGTGCTCCAGGCTGAGCCCCTTCCCAGCTCCCTCAGGGATTCTCCAGCCCCTTCCCAGCTCCGTTCCCTTCCCGGGCCCTGCTCCAGCCCCTCAGGGTCTCCATTACTGTGAGGGGAAATTGAAAAAGTGGGAGAAAACGTGTGGGGGAAAAAAAGTGTGGAAAATTTGGAGAGGGCTCTGCTGCAGAGCTTTTCCCTTCTGGATCCTCCTGTGCTCCAGGCTGAGCCCCTTCCCAGCTCCCTCAGGGATTCTCCAGCCCCTTCCCATCTCCTTTCCCTTCCCTGGACACGCTCCAGCGGAACAGTCAAAACAATTATTAGCACAAATTCTCCAGCCCCCTTCCCCAGCTCTGTTCCCTTCCCTGGACATGCTCCAGCCCCTCAATGTCTCTGTAGTCTTGTCTTGTTTCCATATGGGAAAACCCTATGAAGCACTGCTCTTTGCAAGGTACTTCACTGCTTCTGGGAATCAAATCCCAATTATTTTAGTTGCTCTTATCTGTCCTGCTCGGTGCTTGGCAAATCCCAGCCCAGTCCTGTGGCATTGGCAGGCGAAAAACAAAAGATGCTTTAATGATGATCCAGCCCAGTGTGAGGCAGGGAGCAACAGAGAGCTGTAGGAATTGTTGTTATTTGTGTAATGAAGGTTGGGAAATAGCTGGAAGTATCCAAATATGAGGAATTTATGACTGGGATTTGCCTCTTTGGCTGGCAGAACCTCTCCCAAATATTGCAGCCTTGCTGTGTGCAGGCTGTGATTCACCCTGGAGGAAATGATGGATTTCAGGCCACCCTGCGCATTTCCCTTGATCCTTTTTGGATCATTTGGACAAACCATTATTCCCTACTCTTTGTTTTGGCCGGGATGAGGCAAAAAAAAAACCAAAAAAACAGGTGATTGAATCATTTCCCCTTATCTCCAAGTTATCCCAGTAGAAACTCGCCCAAAACTGTCTCAGGAATGACTTAGTGCATCCAGTTATTGTGCTCAGGGAGCCTGTGGGTGGCTATTTCAGTACATCCAGGGCTTTTTTTCCCCTATAATTCTCCTTTTCAAACACTTTACAAGCGCTCCAGAATGGGGAGGTTCCCAGCCTCCCACTGGTTTTGCAAGAGCCCAGCCAGAGCCAGAGGGTTTCTATTTGCAGGGGCTCCAATAATACTTGATTTGAAGGAGCACGAGGCTGCCTCGTTTTCCAGGAGAAGAGAAAAACTGGCAGAGAAAAGGGGAATAATGGGAAAGGTGGGAAGAGCTGGCTGGTGTTGTACAGGCAGGCAAAGGTGTTTCAGAGCTGTCAGAAAATCACTGCCTGGGCCTTATCTTCAACCCCAGGGAGGGAGGGAAATGTCACCTGGAGCATCAGGAGAGGGAAAACTCGTCTTTGATGATTCCTGCCTTCCTTTCTCCTGTGTTTCTGAAGGGTTGGAGCATTTTCCCTGCAGAGCAGCTCATGGAATCTCTGGGTGAACCTCGGTGACACCCATGATGGGCATTGTGCCTGTGATGGGGAGAAAACTGGGAAAATGAGAGACGGGAATTCCCCCTGGAGAAGCTGCGTGTTCTCTTCTTATTCCAATTTCAAATCTCATTTGGGGGCTGCCACCCCCTTTATTTTTCCTTCCTTTCTCCATAATTTTCTCCACATTCCTCCCAGCTGATTTGTGCCACCCCATGTTCCAAACCCTTTTGCCAAGGCACTTCCCAAGCTTTGCAATTGTATTCCTCCCTCAGCTTTTGGAATCCTTCCCGTGTCCCTTTTCAAACAGTTCCTCTGTGCATCCCTTTCCTGTCACCTGAAGCTTTCCCACCCCACTGAAAAATCCCTTTAGAATTCCTGCCTTCTTTGCAGGGCTATAAGCTCTGAGTTTAAATTATTTTTCCACAATAACGACCTAATCCTTTCTCTTATCAGCACGGCAGATTAATTTTCCCAAGCACCGTTGGTACCTTGTCTTCTCCCTAATTAGACAGAGACAAATTTTGCTCCTGCATGAGCACAGGCTTGGAATTAACAGCAGGGAAAGCCCCAAAGTAAAGCCCTGCCTTGGAGAGCATCTTCCTCCCATCCCAGCTGGCTCAGCCAAGGCAAACACAGAGCATATTGTGTGTCAACTCTAAATATACTCATCGCTCCAGCTGGGATTTAGGGACACTTCCCAAACATTCTCGAGTAGCAACGGGATGTGTCAGCTGGAGCAAGTGGCTGTCAAAGCCTCCCTTCCACCCAGGGCCAACCTGCTTGGCCAGGGATGTTTCCAGGGCAGGAGGAGGAGAAATCACCTCCCAGATAATTCAAGGAGCTGCTGCATTTCAGTTGCACAGTTGGATTTGGAGCTTGCAGAGTCCTCACAGTTTGGTTATGACCTGAAGGTGTTGTTTGTTCCAGTTGTCCTCACACTTTTTCTGTGAATTTGCCTTAATTGCTCTTATTTTCATTAACAACTTAATGATCATTACCATTATTCAGTCCCAGCCCCAAGGGATGGCACCAGCAGGGATAAACTTTGTGCCAACGCAGCCCCAGGAGCTTGAAATACTTTGGAAAAGCAAACCCTTGGTATTTCACTGGGACAGTATCCCTGCACATAAAAGCATAAACACAGAACTCTCACTCCAGGAATTAATTCCTTTAAAGCCTCGTTCACCTGAAAGCCCAGACCAGCCATATCAGACTTGCTCTGTTTTACCCAGCCTTGAGAGGAATTTAATTTCATTTTTAAATCCTGCCTTTGGATGAGACCAGGAACAATTCCAAAGCCTTTGGTAAATATTTCCCAGTGTCTTCCTGGGGAAAGACTGAGCGACCCCAAGGACAAATTCCCTCCTGCTTTATCCCTGTGTGCATTGGGCCCAGATCAGACAGCTGCCTCAGAAAGTCCTCGGCTTAAATTTGTGTTCCCTGCTTCCCACAGGACCTGGTTTGGATGACAGGGATGATTCCATGTCCTGGAAGAGTGAATTCACCTGCTGGGAGAAGGTTTGGATTCCCTGGGTGATCAGTGACCACCCTGTGTTCAGCCAATCAGGCGCATCCTACAAACACCCCCCACTAATTAACATCCCAATTAACACCCTCCTTATTCTTAATGAGCACTCAATCCCTTTATCTCCTCTTTTTTTCCCACTTTAAATGACCCTGTGGATGTGGATCACGCCCCAGTACGCACAGAGCATCACAAACCCACAACCAGCAGTGTGGAGAAATTAATATCTTAATCTCATAAAGATTTTTAAATATTAACTTAAGCTGCTGAGGATGGATTATGGACTCAGAAACCAATCACCATTTCCCCCTAAATAACTGTTAAATAGGAGAAATATGTCTGGTGTGGGAGAATCAATGTTCCATTGCTAAAAGGCCTGACTGCCATGGGAATATTTCTGGGCTCCTGACACCTCATTAAGTTATTTAACAACATCCCAATATATTGTGCTGTCCAGCGACCACAGAAATTCTTAAAATTAAGCAGAGAAAGAGAAAAATAAAAATAGGCATTTATCAGCCTCCTTACAGGAGAGGACACACCAAGGAAATGCGAAATATGGAGAACAGAGGGTTGCAACACAGAGCAAATTCCAAATCTGCCTGTGAGTTCCACAGGGAATAAATATGCAATTATCCCATATTATCTGTGTCCTAGTGGGCACAGAATGTCTGCACAGAAAGCCTGGTCTGGCTGCTTCAGATTTTGTCTCCAGAGAGAGAATCTCCAGTTCTTGGAGCATCTCCGTGGCCTCCTCAGGACTCACTCCAGAGCTTCTCAGGGCCTCCCCACCCTGCCAGCCGGGAATTCCCAATTCCCATCTCCCATCCCTGCCTGCCCTCTGGCAGTGGGAGCCATTCCCTGGGTCCTGTCCCTCCATGCCTTGTCCTCTCCTGGAGCCCCTTCAGGCCCTGCCAGGGGCTCTGAGCTCTGCCTGGAGCCTTCCCTTCTCCAGGGGAACATTCCCAGCTCTCCCAGCCTGGCTCCAGAGGGGCTCCAGCCCTGCAGCAGCTCCTGGCTCCTCTGGACTCTCCAGCAGCTCCAGGTCCCTCTGGACACCCCAGAGCTGGAAGCTCATGATTATACCTGAGATCATAGCTGGTCCCTCCTGTGCAGGGGCAGCTCTGCAGGTGGGCTCTCACCTGAGGGGGCAGAGGGGCACAATCCCAATCCCTGTCCTGCTGCCCAAGCCGTGGGATCATCCCAGGCCATGGGGGATTCTGGGTCCCACGTGGTTGGGCCATGTCTAGATTTTCCTCCATTGACACCCCCAGGTCCTGCTCCTCAGGGCTGCTCTCCATCCCTTCCCACCCAGCTGGATTTGTGCTGGCATTCCCTGATCCCTGTGCAGGACTTGGTCCTGTTGAACCTCAGGAGTTTCCCGTGGATCCACCTCTCCACATCCCTCTGGATTTCAGGAGCAGCACCTCCACTTCCCTCCGTGAGATTACAACCAGCTCTATCCACCCACCAAATTTCTATTTATTATTCTCTTTTATCACCCAGAAATTGGTTTAAAGCTGAATAAAACATTCCAAATTAAATATTTTCTCTGCCAGCAGCAGAAGTGACGACGTGACTCGGTCCCCACAGCAGAGCAGGACAAAACCCATTAGTCCTTGATTGCTGTGCAGGTAATAAAGGAGTTTTACAAGGAAAGGTCTGTGCAGGGCAAAGCCAAATTATTGCTGAGCAGCCTCAGAGCCCTGTGAGGCTGTCTCTTAAAACAAACCATTAACATATGCACAATTAGGCTGCCTCAATTGTTATGCCACAAGCAAAAATAAAATCCCATCTTGGAATAACTAAACAGCCTTTTAATTCCAGCGAGCTGGCGGGGGGAAAAACGTGTTAGCATTAAAGGAATGTGTTTTTTTAATCACATCTAAAAATAACATTTACATAACCACCTACCCTGACATTTCACATCAGCAAGTGTCCAGAAGTGCCTCGCTCAGCTGTATTAAAATATGCAAACACCACGGGGTTTTAGCAGATTTTGGTTTCCTGAAAAAGAATTGCAGAACTCCCAACTTTGAAGGCAAGAGGGAAGTCAGAGTGGTTTCTGCTCTGGTTAAAATAACTCAGGTACAAAGTGTTCTTCAGCAGGACAGTGGTAGCCAGTGCCTGGGTAATTCAGTTACGGAGTTGTGGAATGGTTGGAAGGGACCTTTGCTAAAAGGTGTTTCTTGTTAGGATCTAAAGATTGCCCAGAGCAGCTGGGGCTGCCCCTGCATCCCTGGCAGTGTTCCAGGCCAGGCTGGATGGGGCTTGGAGCAGTCTGGGACAGTGGAAGTGTCCCTGTCCATGGAAGGAGGTGGAATGGGATGATCTCTCTGGGTGTGCATAGGTGAAAAAAAAAAAACCAAAAAACAAAAAACACCAACCCTGGATTCCTGGATTTGTGGATCTGTGAGGATGACTTTGGAGCAGGTGGTGAATGAAGAGCAGATTCCAATCCAGCTCTGTAGGACAATGCAGCTGCTTTTCTGACTTCTTCCAACCCCAGTTCTTCTGCTCCAGCTCAGAAAGTGCAGGATGTTCTCTGGGAACATCTCTGAGATGCAGGGAAGCTGAAACAGGAATTCAGCGGTGTTTGACAAGTACCCAGAAACCCAGTTCCTATAAAAGAATTTGTAAAATCTTCCCTTTGTAAAATGAGGGTCTGAAGTGTAAGAGGAGGTTTGATTTGAATATTGGGAAGGAATTCCTGGCTGGCAGGGTGGGCAGGCCCTGGCACAGGGTGCCCAGAGCAGCTGGGGCTGCCCCTGGATCCCTGGGAATGTCCCAGGCAGGCTGGAGCAGCCTGGGCCAGTGGAAGGCATCCCTGCCCATGGCAGGGGTGGATTGAGATGAGATTTAAGGCCCTTTCCAACCCAACCTTTCATGATTTTGAGATTTATCCAAGGATAAGGAGCAGCACATGGGAGTGCTTTGCTTGAAGCCCCTCCTGGTGCAATGCTGCTGCCTCCAAGGAGCATTTCCGAGCTCTCCCCATTCTCTGCTGACTTCCTACAAATCATTTGTTACTGAGATTGATATTGCAGTTATGTAAACATCCATTATTTATCTGCTCCAGCCCTTTGAACCGGATGAGTGCTCCTGGATTTCCATTATTCCGCGTCTAAATTAATCATGGAGCATAAAATCAGTCACCATTTATGCAATATGAAAAGGAAAAAAAGATGTAAAAATAGCTCTCGTGGTGTTGAGATTTCATGCCGTGTTCCCTGGGTAGGAGCTATTCAGGCATCTCGCTTTTTCCTGCAGGCCTGTGAAATATTGATGGCTTTTTTAAAGGAAAAAAAAAAAACTCTCTGAAAATTATCTCTCTCCTCCAGAGAAAGTTGTTCCCTGATCCAGTCATTGACTCCCTCGCCATGGGGAGCACTGCAGAATCCCATCCATGGGCAGCTTTCCATCCTCTGGCAAATCCATGTCCTGCATCCCACAGCAGGCTGGGGCTGGGATCTCCTCCTGGGCACAGCCAGGAGCCCCTGACACCTTTCTGGGAACGTTTGCACAGACCTGAAAACAAAATCCCACAGGGCAGCAGGGAAGTGTGACGTGGGGAGCTCCAGGGAGATCTGACAGCCTCCTACAGGAAAGGTGGCTCGTCCCTTCTGGTTTTTAACAGGAATTATCACTTCTCCACAACCAAATGGGCCCTGCCACCCCCACGGAGGGAATGGAGCTGGTTGGGGACTTGGATTCAGCTCCAGGCACTTCATGGAAGCCCAGAATGGTTTGGGTTGGAAGAGATCTTGAAGCTCATCTCATTCCAGCTCTTTTCAAGGGTAAGGACAACTTCTCCTATCCCAGATTGCTCCAGCCTGGCCTGGGCACTGCCAGGGATCCAGGGGCAGCCCCAGCTGCTCTGGGAATTCCAGCCCAGCCAGGAATTCCCAGTTCCCAATCTCCACAAAATTCTGTGTGCTACTCTGGTCCAGCATCAGGATTTCAGAAACACCGTGGAAAGAAGGCAGGGAGGGGTAAGGAAAGGAGATCTTTGGAACAATTCTTTCTCTGCACTGGTTTTCAGCACTTCAGGGATCCATCCCTTCGGTTTATGGTGTGTGATCAGCAGAATTAAGAAAGAGACCACTGAGAAGCTCAAATTAACACTATCATAGAAATAATTGGGCACAAAAGGCTTCTTTTAGGGATCAAAACCTCTGCTGGGCAGCCAGATCCTTACTGAGATGTTCTTTTCATTGGTGACGTTCCTCAAGCTTCAGCAGCTGCCTCACAACCTGATCTGAGCCACCAGAAGCCAAAAGCACCATCAGCCTCCTCACACCCTTGTGAGTGAAGGAGCAGCCACTCCTGTGGGAATATCCTGGCAATATCCTGCAATCTCCCAGCTCAATCCACTCCAGCTAATAATAACTGGCCTTGCTTCCCCTCCAGCAAGCGTGGCTGGAAGGAGGAACCTCTCCAAGCTTTAAATAACTCCTGGATTCCCCCCTCCGGACCTGTGCTCCAGCTGGGAGCAGCTTTCCTGTTTGTTTGTTTGTTCCTTTTTCCTTGCCATGATTGCAGAGAGGAAGGAATCTGGCTCCTACCTCCCTGAAGACCTCGGGCTTGGAGAGCAATTACTCAGCACTGCAGGCTCTGGTGGAGAATTAAAGGTCAGGGCACTTTTACTGGGGGTTTTTATTCTGGGCTTGCACGAGGTCACAGCTGATGATAAGCACATGTTCAAATCCACGTTTCCAAAGCAGTTCACAGTCCTGAAAGTGGCTGTGAAAATCCAACAGAGCCTTTTTAACCCTCTCTTTTCTCCTGATTTTAGGCAGGAAAAAGCCTTTGGAGCCAAATTCCAATGAGACAGAGAGAGGGTGGTGGTGGGACCTCTCCCTCAGGGGTTGTGCTTTTGGGTTTTTTACAAAAACTCCCACGAGCTGCCTCTCTCCTGGAGGTGCTGGCTCCTTTGGGGTCCTGGGGGATTCAATGTGCTCCTCAGCTGTTTCTGAAAAGCAGCTCTGACCTTGGCTTGGCACGGGCTGGAATGGCAGAGGCTGGAGCCTCCAGCTGGAAGGATGGTTTGGAGGAAAACTCCAGCCACCAATTATCCCAGGGGCATTCCCTGCCTGACCATCCTGAGGCATTCCCATCCTGACCATCCTGGGGTATTCCCTGTTTGGAGCAGGATCCCACCTGTCCTCATCCCACCATGCCTGAGGTCAGCTGAGGTTTTCCTGGCCACCACACACCAGGATCTTGCTGGGGGTGGAATTCTGGCTCCGTGGAGCTGGAAATGAGCTGTTGGAGGAGGGCTGGCAGGGGGCTGGGGCAGCTCCTGCCTCTCCTGACCCTGGAATGCTGCACTTCCAGCGCTGATGGATGGCCCAGCCTGACGGAGCCCCGGCCTGAGCTCAGCCAGATGTGAGATTAATTTATTGCACCTGTCCAAACAGAAAATATTCCTATTTTCTTGAGTTCCAGTGCCACGCTCAGGTGACCTTGGCCCAGCCTGGTGGGTCTGTCCCTGCTGGGGGTGAGGGAACACCGAGCATCACTCGTAATCCAAAGATGAATCAAGGCAGAAAATCCCGGTCCTTGGAGCAGGAGGCTGAGCTGGGGTGTGCAAGGGGAAAAAAAACTCCAAGCTCTGCTTCAGCTGCATGAGGAGCAGCAGCAGCACAGTTTGTGTTTTAATTAATAAGGCAATAATTTGGCGTGGAGCATCTCAATGCGGCTGACTGCATGCTGCAGCATCGCATCCTGCGGAGGGAGAGCAGCAGGGAAAGCTTCCAGCAGCACAGCCCGGGGCAGGAGGGATCTGCAGCCACCAGCAAGTGCTGGGCCAAAGCTGAGACTTCAAATTCCCAGCGAGTTCAGTGGGAATTCTGCCTGATTAAAGCTTGAGCCGCAGTCCAGGAATTTCTGTCTCTGCCGCAATCCAGCCAGGCTTTGCGCAGGAGCTTGGGAGCAATCTGTTCCCCTTGATGGAGGCTTTTCTTGGAGAGAATTCAAGTTTATTCCATTAGAAAGGGGTTTAGTCTTTTCTTTTTATGGTGGTGGGAAAGAAAAAACACTGGGTTGTCCCTGAGCTGGGACAGCTTAGATCTCACTTGGTTTTAACCTTCTCTCCTGAAGGGAAAAGCTGCTAAAGGACTTTAGACTTGTGAAAGGACTTTAGGCTTGAGAAAGGACTTTAGGCTTGAGAAAGGACTTTAGCCTTGAGAAAGGAACATTAGAAATTGTTGTTCCTTATAATGAGGGCCAAAGGATCTCGGGGAAGTGAAATAGGATCATAATTAGGTGGGCACCTTCCTTTTGCCGGGTCAAGAAATTGGATAATTCAGCTGGAATTTCAAAGGGAAGAGCAATTGGAGGAAGATGAACTTCTGACCTTGTAATTACAAATCAGAGCTTGGCAGAAGGTGGGTGGCATCCTGCCCAAAATGACATGACAAAAATAAGAATCAGAAGGGCTAATAAACCACTGAACGAGGTCTGAAATAGCTCAGTCTTTAGGAATAAAAAAAAAAAAAAAAAAACAACAACAGAAAAAAAGAAGAAAGGAAAAAAAAAACCAAGGAAGAATTTTATTAGGCGTGATAGGGAGAATCATAAGGAAAAGAGAAAACCACCTGCCAATAGAAGGGAAACAAAATCTTGGTGATAGCTGAGGGGATTTTTTTCCTGGGGTGTTGCAGGCAGTGCCACATCCACACATTTTTTTGGCACTTTCAGGATGGACACTCCCTGTGCCAAAGCAAAGAGATTTTTCTTGACTTCAAGGAAAATGGGAATGGGAGGAAAATGACAACAGACATGATGTCCTAATGTTGTCTGCTTGCTGGCTTGGGTGCTTTGCTGGATGGTGGGGTCAGGGCAGGTTCTTTTGGGGGGATTTTTGGGGTGCAGACACCGCCAAGCTCCCCTCATGCCTAGGGACATCCCACCCTGCCCTACCAGCTGCTTTTCCAGCAGGAAAACCAGAAGCTGGAAGAAAAAAAACCTCTCAGCTCCCAAAGGAAAGGCCCTGCCTTTGTCACCAGCTCTCCTTGCACAAAGCTCACTTTATTTTCTCCCCAGCATTCAGGTCTCTGTCTAAAGAAAACACAGAAAACATTCAGAGACAATTTTTTTTTCTCTGCTTTGTTTATCAGCAAGATTAAGATTCCTGGCTGTGGAAGAAAGGAATATCTCCATTTATTTGTTTCAGGGCATGTGGAGAGCATTTGTTTCCTAGGATGCAAATTCATTGTTCCTGCTCTGAATGAAAGCCCCGGTGCCAAGAGCTGCCATCGGATTGGGATCTCTTGGCACCGTTTTTGCTGGAACTCCACGCTCAGAGCAGGGATTTGAGTCCTCCCAATATTCTACCACTGGAAAAGCTTTCCCAGTTCAATTCTTAAACTTTCTTTCGGATGATTTCTCCTTTGCTAAAGTCCCGCCGTGCCTCAGGGTGGGATTTTGGGATGTGGATCACGCCAGCAGCCCTGGGGTGCTGCACCAGCTGCCTGCACCACCAAAAAGGGCGAAATTGGGCGTTCAAATGCGATTGGCTGCACTTCCTAATTCCACTTTTTGTTTATTTCTCTCCCCCACGATTTTTTAAAATTAGGATTTACACACACACACAAGCACATCCCGAAGTGCAGCTGCGGCTCCAAGTGCCACCAGGCAAAGCTGCAGTGTGAAATTCCATGGGATGACCGCCCCAGCTCCCTGTTTGTCCCCAGGGTGGGCAGAGCCCTGTCCCCAGCCCGGCTCAGGGGCTGCCACCCCCCATTAGCTGCAGCAGGGGATGGCACGTTGTGACATGGCTGTGCCTGACATGCCATGTCACCCTGGGAGATAATGACTTGGAAATTTGTGCTAATAATTGTTTTGACTGTTCCCCCGGAATGAGTGGGTTTGGTTAGGGTTTATTTTTTTCCTTTTTTTTTTTTTTTTTTTTTTTTTTTCTTTCCCCAGGCCCACAAGAAGGCCCCTCCCTTACAGAATCACAGAATCCTTTAGGATGGGAAAGACCTTTAAGATTTGGGTTTGGGAAAGAAAAAAACCCAAGAAAAACACCAGGAAAAAAAAATCTAATTACTTGGAAAAATTACAGCAAAGTAAGTTAGATGGTTTGGTTTCCTCCCCAGCAAAATCCAGCAGAAATTTCTGGTCACACTCGGACTCACAGAGCTGCAACAGCACCTAAATATCCGCAGGTTCCCCATCTTTGGAAGACAGCACTCCAGAGCTTTGTGGTCATGTTTCCTGGAAAAATCAATCCTCTCCTCCCCAAAAAAAACCCCAGTTTACATTTAAAAAACCCAGTTTATATAAAAGAAATAAATTAATTTAGCAGCATTGAAGTCCATTTCAATTTGACTTGTGAATTTAGTTCTGTATAGACATTTATATTATTAAATAGGGTGCAAAGCCTTAATTAAATAAACTTTAGCTCTTGCTGCAGGATTTTATCAGGGAAACCCAAACAATCCCTTCTGACATCATTTAACTTCTCCCTCTTTCTTTCCCTTTTCCTTGTCAAAATATTCATCCCAACTGGCACGTTCTCCCTGAGTATTTAGATTTTTGCAGACATTTTTACAACCTATTTGCATTTTTGTGGAAAAACTCTCCCATCTGTTTATTTCCCTCTTGCAACTGGCTGGGATGACTGGAATTGGAGAGATCAGGAAAGACCCCGGAGTAGTTTTCCCTGGGCTCAGTCCTGGTGCTTTCTCCTCAGAGACATTATCTTATCTGCTTGGAGATCCTGTCCTTGAAATCAAATTATCCACGACATCCCTATTCCACAGTATCCAGCAGGTAAAATTTGGAAAATTCCTTGCAAACCTCCAAACAAAACCCTCGCTGACAAAGGCGCCGTCGGAATCTGAGCTGCAGATGCAGCCCGAGGTGAACAGCGCATTTTGCAGGAACATTGTGAATATTTTCATATCATATGGGCTGCTCTGACAAGCAGAGAGACTGTTTTCCCTTTTAAATGAAATAATAAATAAAATTTAAAAAGCAGGGCTGCAGGAGGATGGGTTTAGGTGGGATATTGGGAAGGAATTGTTCCCTGGGAAGGGGGTGAGGCCCTGGCACAGGGTGCCCAGGGGAGCTGGTGCTGTCCCTGGGTCCCTGGAAGTGTCCAAGGCCAGGGTGGTGTCCAAGGACAGTGGAAGGTGTTCCTGCCCATGGTACGGTATGAACTGAATCAGTTTTAGGATCCCTTCCCACCCAAACCAGTCTGGGATTCTCTGGTCCAGCATCCCAGTCCCTCTCTGTGACTGCTTCAGACTCTGTTGCTGGTTCCTTAAAAGATAAACCCCATGAGGTTATTCCCCCATTTTTCTGTAATTTATTTAGTGCCAAGCAGGAGGAATTCAGTCCCTGGAGTGCACCTGGTGTCACTTTTATCCATAAATTCCAGACTGTTTAATATCCATGTGGATGTGGCACTTGGTGACACAGCTTAGCGGTGGCCTTGGCAGTGCTGAGGAAGAAGCTGGACTTGATAATCTTGGAGGTCTTTTCCAGCCTAAACAATTCCCCAGTTCTAAATTCCTTCTCTGGGCAGCTCCCAGGGTGAATTAAGCGTTGCTGGAATTGCTGGATGCTCCTAGTGCTCTTAGAATTAATTCACTGTTGGAGGGTGGATCGTGCTCAGAACAGGGAAAATTCCACAGTAATTAATGCAATAATATAAAAAATAAATAGTGTGACATTTGTACACACAGCCAATGCTGAAAGTGGGGTCCCTCCCAATCCTGATTTTTCCCAGCATCAGGTTCCAGTGGGATGGGCTGTGCTGGACAAGCAGAGCCCCTGGGGAGCCCAAACTTCCTCCCTCCTGCTCTGAGCCCTCAGGACAATTGTGAGTCAATAACCTTTTCCTGAAACCACTTTATACTCAACCGTTATTTTTTTCCTCTGGCATTGTTCCTTCTTTCCCAGGGGAAATGTCCAAGCCCTTATTGCTCGTCAGGAGGTCACTGGGAACGATGTTATCACTCCATGGGGTCCCAGCACTGGCTGCAGGTGAGCATGAGCACAGCACATCTGGAGCACTTTAACATCAATATCTGCATCCAGTCCCCTTGTGGGGCAGAGAAAAAGAAAAACCACCAAAAAGCCACCTGCAAAGGCTAATCCATGGAAAAAAAAAAAAAAAAAAAGTGCTAAAACAAGGTTTTTACAAGGGCATGGAGTGGCAGGACAAGGGGGATGGATTCATACTGACAGGGCAGGGTTAGATTTGTGATTAGGAGGGAATTCCTGGCTGTGAGGGAGGGGAAGCCCTGGCACAGGGTGCCCAGAGAAGCTGTGGCTGCCCCTGGATCCCTGGAAGTGTCCCAAGCTAGGTTGGAGCAGCCTGGGATAGTGGAAGGCAAGAGTGCCATGGCAAGAGTGGAATGAGAGAAGCTTTAGGGTTCATTCCACCCAGTCTGTAATTCCAGGATCTCTCTTCCCTGGGCTTTGCAGAGCTCCTTGGACAAACACTGTGGTGTGGTCCTGATCTGCTGCTGGCTGGGGAGAAGATTTTACATCACAGAATCTTGAAATCCTTTAGGTTGGAAAGGACCTTTAAGGTCATCATGTCCAGTTGCTAAGACGTTATTTACAAATCTGTTTTCTTCACCTCATTTACTCCATTTCAGAGAAAAGCTGCTGTTTGTTCACTAAAACATTAAACAAATCCCGCAGTGCTACAGTTTGTTCCCAGTTATCTTTTCACAAGGTTATTCCTATATCCACGGGTTCTCCCCTGCTATTTTCTCCCCCTCCAGACAGCAGCATCCACAGGATGGGAAGTGCTGTTGGCCCATCCCAATTTAATTTTTTGGGCATTCACAGGGGCTACAACCACTGTTTTCCACCTTTGTCTCATGGCTGAGTTCGCCAGGAACATCTCAGCCCTCACCAACTTGCCCCTGAGCCTGGGTTCCATTTTAAACATGGAAATTTTGGTTCCCCATGAGATTTTGAGCACCCCCAGGCCAGGGGGTTGTGCTGGAAAAGGCCCCTCATGGCTCAGGAGACTCCTGGAATCACCCTGGGGAGTGCCAGGCTCTGTCCTCAGTGCCACCCTCAGAGGGGACAGCTCTGCAGCCTGTGTCCCCTCTCCATGGGATGTCCCATGCCCAGGGAGCTCCTGGAATCCATGGGAAGTGATCCAGCCCTCAGTGATGCAGTTTCCATAGATCCAGGCTTTGCTTGGAGTTGGACACAGGGATGTGGTGTTCCCCACTGCCCACATCCCAAACCTGCCAGGCAGGAGCTCATCCCACATGGATGCAGAACCTGCCCTGCTCTCGTTCTGGTGCCACAGGTGATATCTGGTGGGAAGATTTGAGCTTGGAATCACAAGAGCTGTTGGAATTCCCCCCTTTTTCATGGATAGAGCTGCACAGCTCCGACAGCCGTATCCCACTGCTCCCAGTTTGCCTCCCAGATCTTCTCCTGTGCTGGAACAACCTGCAAGAGCCTCAAACCCTCCTTCCCTTCCACTTGTGACCATTGGCATGGTGACAGCCAGCAGATAATAAAGATCACAGCCCAAACCCTTGGAAAAGGCAGCACTGCTCCCACTGGGAATGCTTCAATCCATGGGTTTGTCTCCAGGAGAACCCGGAGGCTTGGGAGCTGTTTGGAAAAGAGAATCCAAAACTCATCCTATCAAACCAAACTGCCAGGAAAGGATCCATTTTGGCTTGCCCTTCATTTCATGGATGTGGAGAAATCCACACGCATCCCATTTACGACTTCGAGGAAATTTCTCCTGGCCCGACCCATGTTGGACATATGGAATCCATTTTCCCTCACACCTGGCCACATATATTTGTTATGAAAGGTTCATGACTCCACGGGCTGTGTGACCTGTTCCCAGGGTGATTGGAGTTAAATGTGTTTCCTGCTCTCCCAAATTCCATATAAACCGAATAAACCAATCCATAGATCCCCGGTGTAATATCCTGAGCCTACAAACACACGCAGGCAATAAGTCAGGGAGGAGGGAAAAATCCAGTTGCTGCTTCCCATTAGTGAGCAGCTGTGAGGGGAAGGGAAGGAAGGCAGGAAAAACCCAGGAAATTCAGGGAACAACAGGAATTTTGTTGCTTTCAAGCCCTAAAACCAGTTTCAAGCCCAGCTTCTAATCTCAGAGCCGATGGTCCATGTGGAAAAGGTGATTTTGGAGGCTCAGGGAATGGGAATGATGCTCCATACATTGGGGTGTTCAGGCATCATTTCGCTGCACTTGTAATAGATAAAGGAAGCTTGCACAAAATATAAAGAGGGAATTTTTCCATGGGCAGGTGGGGACTGGACAAGGGAGAACAGTTTAAAACCGAATGAGAGGAGATTTAGATTAGAAATTGGGAATGAATTGTTCCCTGTGAGGCTGGGGAGACCCAGGCACATCCCTGGAAGGGTCCAAGGCCAGGTTGGAGAAAACTGGGACAGTGGAAGGCATTGGGGGTGGAACCAGATGAGTTTTAAGGTCCCTTCCAACCCAAACCAGTCTGGAATTCCATGATTCCATGATTCTTTGACTATCACAGCAGTGCTACAGAGGGTCAGGAAGGGCTGTTGGATGCTCTGGATAATTCCTCCCCCATCCTGCATCCTCCAGCAGGGCACAGCCACACGCTGCATCCCCATGGCCCTGACCTTTCCAGAGAAGACAAGTCAGCTCCTCTTAGGATCAGCAGCTGGCATTTATGGCTGTGGCCTCTACATCCCATAAATGCAGCGCCCTGCTTGTCATCCCAGCCCTCCACCCCGCTCCTGCTCTGCTCACCTGATACACAGCACAAAAATCCACCCCAATAACAGCAAAAAAGAGTCACTTTAGGGAAGGAGAGCAGAACAGGGATCAGCCCCACACTTCCCAACCCACCCCTCCTTTCCCTGGGGAGAACTCTCCCTCAAGGAACCAGAGCGAGAGGTTGTGCAAAGACTCTGTGCTGATGCAGCAGCACGAAATACCAAGTGAATCCCTTCCAAAAGAGTCGAGTTGGATGCCATTATTTCCTGTTGGTAGACAGAAGGAGAGTGGGAAAAACTCCTGTTTTGGGAGCCAAGTGCTGCTGAGGAGAGCGATTAGCAGATGGCGTGGAAATTAGCTCATTATTATTAATTTGCCAGGCCTTTCCCAGTTCCTGAATTGCCCTTTGGAAGTTGCAAAGCAGCGTGTGCATATGGACAAAAGGAGGCTGCTTTTGGCAGAGCAGCTAATTAAGAGCTGTGCCACCCACTCCCTGAATGGGAGCCCTTCCCACCTGCCCCATCCCGGATTTGGGATGAGCGGCGCCGGGATAATGCTCAATAGGGAGCCCCCACGCCTGGTGCTTATTAATGTGCTGATGTTTTGTGCGAAGGAGTTAATGCTGCAAAAGGCCTTTTTTTCTGTTTCTAAGGGGTTTTTGTGGAGGTGGTTACAGCGACTGTTTAACAGCACTGAATATACCTATTTATTGGGAAATTAATTTAGGGAAAAACATGCTTCAGCACACCAAAACCACTCCTCCATCCTCTTTCAAACTGGATTTTTTTGCCTAGATTGTTGCACGTCCTTTTATTTCTTTCCAGGACAGCACTGCCCTGTGGAGCTGAGAGAAGAATTTGGGCTGGTAGCCCAAAATTAGCTCAAAAAGAAAGGAGCTCAAAGTCTGAATTTATAGTGGCTACACAGCCTCGAGTGGAGCTGCAGTAGGACTTTTCTCCCAGCTCCTTTGTCTAAAAGTGACTGTAAATAACAATAATAATGAGAATGAGAATGATTATGATAATGATGATAGTGATGATGATGATTATAATAATAATAATAATAAATAATAATAATAATCATGGAATGGTTTGTCTGGAAAGAGACCTTAAAATCACCCAGTTCAAACCCCTTGCCATGGGCAGGGAAACCTTCCACTATCCCATGTTGCTCCACGACCCATCATCATCATCACTCTCATTTCCCACACTAATATAAAATATTATTATTATAAATTATTCAATATAAATGATAAATTTGTAGATTTTAAAGGGACATCTAAAGGTTGGTTAGGACCATGCAAAACCATCCCTTTGGATGCCTTTTTCCTTCCTCTCCAGGAGCTTTAAGCACTAAGAAAACCCCACTTGGAAATGAAGCCCTGCAGCCCCACTCAGGCCAATTAAAGCCACCACAGAGGAGATCCCACCCTCGGCTGCTTTCCAGCGGCAGGAAAGCTGGAATTGTCATCCTCATCCAGAGTGGCAGCAGCTGTGAGCCAGGGGAGGGCTGGAAGTGACACCGCCGCCGTGTCATCGCAGCGACAGCGCTAATTGCCCGCGTGGCGCGGCTCCTAATTGATTTCCTCCTCATTAACGCCGCGATGCCGCTGCAGGGATAGATCCAGGGTGAAGCACGGCGGGTCTGGAACATGGGGAGATGGGTGAGGGAAAGCTGGGCATGGAAAGGCAGGGAAATGGGAGAGGGAAAGTTAATTAGGGAGGTCATGTTAATGTGGTGTCAGAGCAGAAGGTGTTGGGTTGGATCAGGGGATGCCCCTTGAATCACGGAAGGTTTGGGGTGGAAGGGACCTTAAACTCATCCCACTCCACCTCTGCCACGGGCAGGGACACCTTCCACTGTCCCAGGTTGTTCCAACCGTGCCTTGGACACTTCCAGGGATCCAGGGGTAGCCACATCTTCTCTGGGAAGTCCATTCCAGGGCCTCCCACACAGCCAAGAACTCCTTCCCAATATCAAATTGAAATCTCCTCTCAGTTTCAAACCATTCCCCTCTGTCTTACCACCACCTGCCTGTGTAAAAATTCCTTCTCCAGCTCCTCCTGCTGCAAAAACCTGGCAAGGAAATGTCAGGTAACCCGGGAAACCTGTGCCAGGGCATCCCATCCTCACAGCCAGGAATTCCTTCCCAATATCCCATCTAATCCTGCCCTTTCTCAGTGAGAAGCCATTCCCCCTTATCCTGTCACTCCACCCTTTGTCCAAAACCCCTCTCCAGCTTTCAATATTTTCCCCGTTTTCCCTATTTTCCCCTCTTTTCTCTGTTTGTTTGGTGTTTTGAGCGCGCACGGAATCCCTAGGAAAAGCCGCCGTGACGTTTCCCTGGGCACCAGGGGCTGAGCGGTTCCGTGGCATCCTCCAGACGGAAATCCTCAGAGCAGCTACAATGTGCTTTGCAATTAGAGTTAATTAACACTTCTGCAAATTGGTCTTTATTTAAGACCAGCTGCCGAGGCGGGAAAAAAAAAGTCTATCAGCCCATAAAATATTAATTAGCACAAGTGTCTCATCTGCTACCACTGGGCTGTGTGAGGATGGGAGTTGGGCATAAGGAGCTTTGTTTCCTTGGATAAAGAGTTTGGGAGCAGGAATTTGAAATTGATAAATTCAGATTTCCTCCCTGAGCCCCCACACATGTCACAGGTAGAGGGGCAAAGTCTTGTCCCCTAAAACACAACCCAGCAGCCTGGAAATATGTTTGGAAGTGCGAGGGAGAGGATGTGGGGAGGAATAAAAATGAAATTTCATCCACACATCAGTTGTGGGAGAGCCCAGTGGTTTAATCATGGAATCATGGAAATTAAAGCTCAAAATTCCAACCCTTGCCATGCCACTATCCCAGGCTGCTCCAAGCCCCATACAAGCTGCTCTTAGACACTTCCAGGGATGTGATGATGTGAAAAACTCTTCCAAATTAATCTCCCCTTTCCCTCCAGCACCTCCTTCCTCTGGGATTTTCCCTGCTTCCTTCTCTCCGTTGTTTTTTTTCTGTTTAAACCCACCCAAGAACTTCATGACAAATACTCTTTAAAACAAGGATTTTTTTTACCCAAACTTTCCTGCTTGTGGGATTTTGTGCCGAGGCCACAGCGGGGCCGATTCCTGCCTGGCTCCGCTCCACTCTGACTGAATTAGGTCAGGGGCTTCTCCAGGCTATAACCATCTTCAAATTATGTCACAGAAACAAATGGGAAATATTTAAAGTTAAGGCTCTGCAAGTGCTTTTATTCAGCATAAAGATGGGATCACTTGGAGTTTATATCTGCTTGCTAAAAATTCCTGTAAGGAGCTTGGTGAGGGATGAGAAAATCGGATAAAATGTCCTTTTTCTCCCTTTCTATGGAATCTGGATTGGTGCTCACACCCAGAAAAACCAGCCTGGAGTTTGCAGGGAAAAAAATAAAGCAACTCCAGAAACAAATAGCTGCAGGGAAGGCAAATTGAAATGTAAAAATACCCCATTTTCAATGGAATTTTTCAAACTGGCTTTGCAGTGAATTCCCTTGAAAATGTGTCAAATCTGCAAGGAGGCCATTAACCATTCCTTGTGGATCCAGTGAAGAGTTCCAAGGAAAACATCTCTTTGCAAAAGGAAAGAAATATTTAATTCTAGTTTAAAGCCTGGATGTTGCTTATGTTGTATTTTCATTTTGTTTTCCAGCATAAACTCAGAAAAAGTTTAGAGGATTAAAACTGAGTTAAGATGAAGCAGATTTCAGACCCACACCAAGGTGGGGTTTTGTCTTGGGGTTTTTTTCCTCTTTCCTGACAGTTTGACAAAGAATAAGCCATTTTCTTTAATTTTGCCCTCAATAAATTACTATGAAATACAAAATTAATAGGAAATAAATGGGAAATGCTGAATATGAAAGGTGAGATATGAGAGGAGCAGTTGTTTGCAGTGGTGTCACCACACAGCCCATGCTGGGCTCTGTTTTCCAGCACAAGATGCTCACCCTTGACCTTTGTGTGCCCTGCTCCAAATTTTCCATCCCTTTACAAATCCATTTTCCATGGAATATTTGGTTTCAGCAGCTCATGGTGCTGCTCAGTGGAAGACAGGACTGGAGACACCTCCAGGGCCCTGAGGAGAGTTGGATGCACCCACGGTCAATCCAAAATGTTGGAGTCACGCACCCTGAGGGCGATCCTTCATCATCTGGAGGAAGGAAATGAAGCACAAGGAGTCTGGGGTGTGAATTGATACATTCCTGCTAAAATTCTGTGGATATCAGGAAAAGGTTCTTCCCCCAGAGCGTGCTGGGCATGGAATTCCCCCAGGGAATGGGCACATTGCCAAGGCTGCCAGAGCTCCAGGAGCGCTGGGACAACACTCCCCACAGGGTGGGATTTTTGGGCTTGCCCTGGGTGGGGCCAGGAGCTGGATCCATGATCCTCATGTTCCCTTCTCTTGGGAATGTGTGTGGAAGTGGTCAGTGGGAAAATGTGGTGTCTCCTGGATTGGGAGACCTCCTGTGATGCACAGAGAATGCAGCAGCTCAACGTGCATGGAGCACTTTGGGGAGGAACCTGATCCCAGCAGGAAAACTCCAGGTGCTGCTGATGCCTTGAGAAGGCTGCCCTGGAGCAGAGGCTGGACAGAGAAGCTAAAACTTAAGGCATCACTGCCAGGACACGGCTGTGCCACCCCACGGCACAGAGAGCCCTGTGAGTCCCACCTGGGCAGGTGACAGGATGGGAGGTGACAGCCGTGGCACTGGGGAGGGTCGTGCCAGGTGAGACAGAACGGGAGACGCCGGCACACTCCCGGGCAGGTGTTGGAACAGCGCTCGTGTTTCCACCAGCCCCAGCACAATGTCACAACAGCTCCCACAGGAATTAATGTGATGGGAAAAGTGCACTGCACACGCAGGGAAAACGCTGGGCAAACTGGGAACTCCGAGATCTGCGTTTTCCAAGGGTGAAATCCAAGCCTGAGCCGTGGCAGAGCCCTGCGGAGAGAGGAGCGACGTGGATCCCATTCCCCTTTGTGTGGCTCTATAATCCCAAGGGGAAAAAAAAAGGCTCCCGAAGATTTAAAGAGGCTTTGGCTCAGCCTTTGAATGCCTTTTCATTTTCCCCTATTCATGGATCAAATAGAGCTCCCTGCTCTGAATAATTGCATTTTACCTGCTGAAAACACGCTCTGGAAACCTCAGAGTGCTTTATTCGTCCTGATGGCACATAAAGCATAAACATTAAGTTTGCTAAAAACAGGGGAAAATAAGACTCATTTTTTTTCTCTTCAATATAATTTACAAGGGGAAGCATTAACTCATAAATCATAGGCACAAATTCAGTGAGGATTGAAACACTACACTCAGCAGCAGGCAAATTACAGCCACACCACTCCATCACCGAGGGCTCCTTCCAAGGGCATTATTGCAAATATGTTCCTCATGAGGAGAGTCAAGGGGGGAGAAAAAAGGGGGGAAAAAAGCACTGAAACCACGAGGAAGGAGAGTCCCAGCACCCCCAGCCAAGGCAGGGCTGGATTCAGCTCAGTCCATCCTGGCTGGACCCCACCACCCTCACAGGGAAGGATTTATCCCAATATCCCACCCATCCCTGCCCTCTGGCAGTGGGAGCCATTCCCTGGGTCCTGTCCCTCCATGCCTTGTCCCCAGTCCCTCTCCAGCTCTCCTGGAGCCCCTTCAGGCCCTGCCAGGGGCTCTGAGCTCTGCCTGGAGCCTTCCCTTCTCCAGGGGAACATTCCCAGCTCTCCCAGCCTGGCTCCAGAGGGGCTCCCACCCTGGAGCAGCTCCATGGCCTCTTCTGGGCTCTCTCCAGAAGCTCCAGGTCCTTCTGGACACCCCAGAGCTGGAAGCTTATGATTATACCTGGGATTCTGCATGGGATTTTCCCTCTGGTCCAGCAGTCCGTGAGAGGCCCATCAAAACCTGGGTTTGAGGAGAAGAAAGATGAAAACATGAAAGTTTATTCCCCCCTAAACCACCACTGGCACTCCCTGGACAGTCAGAGCTCATCCCATGGAACAGGGCAGCTCCAGGAAAAGAGTCTCAGAAATAAGGATTTAACAGCTTTCTTTGTTCTTTGTACTTCCTTCCTCTCCAATTTAATATTTCCTTTTAGGCCCTACTCTGCCAGCAAGTGTTTAAAGCTGGGCTTTATCGTGTAGAGCATCTCTAAAATCTGCTTTATGCCCCAGTATCCAAAACTCCTGTTTTCAGGTACAGTTAATTATGGCCATGAGGGTTTTTTGCCTTTAAATCTGTGACTAATCCAGCAAAGAGGGAGCTTCTCCTCAGCTGCACAAACCCAGCCCAGGTGAGGCTCCAAGGAGGTGAAAGGGAACATCAAAATAATTTCTGCCTGTTCAGCACCCAGCTGTGCCCAACCCCAGCACCCAGGGCAAAACTTGGCAGGTTAGGGGAATATTTCTACAGCCCAAATTCTGGCAAATGCCTCAGAACTGGAGGAGTGAGACACCTGAGGTTTTACCTAAAAATGAGTTGAGCAAACTGAAGAAAATGTGATACTTCTTCCCCTTTTTTGCATTTTGTGTGGCATTTCAGGTCTCCAGGGCAGGGGTTCCCCTTCCTGCTGCAGGCTGAGGCTCTGCAATGTGGAAGGAAGATATTTCGGGGTGTTTTTAGCCTCTGTTTTTGTTGCTAGGATGGATGGAACTGCGGGGTTGTGCCACAGGGAGCTGGGCGTGCCTCGCCCAGCCTGGAGCAGAGAAGGAGCTGCTGCCATACACAGCTCTGGCACAGACTGGGGGTCACCAACAGCACCAAAAAACCTCATTAGAGCAGTGGGAAATCCCCAGGAATGTGCCCAGTGACAGAGTTTTCATTCTGGAAGGCAGCAGACGTGGTGTGGGTTCATTTTGAGGTGGCAAACCCTGGCTGCTGTGGCCATTGGGGATTTACAGCACGAGGAGATGGTGGGAATGATGGACAAATAAGTGAGAGTGGAATAACTGGAGCCACTGGAGGTGGGTTCATGGGCACCCCAAGGCCTGGCTGCAATAATTTCAGCTTGGCAGAGCCGTGTCCATCTCCTGGAAATTCATGAGACACCATTCCCATTCCAGTGGGAATCCCAGGACACATTTATTAGACCTGAGGAAAAAGCTGCTGATCCCATTTTTACTGCAGCAATTGATGAGAACGGGGATTAAAGTGGCACCCAACAATAAAAACAACTCCTGAGGCAGCCAGAGCCCAGCAAGGCCCAGCACATCTCAAAGATGGGCCAAAATTGTGTTACCACATTAAACCTTGCCTTAGACCAGAGCTGAATTAGATCAGACTAAACAAAGCTGATCTTAGGAGAATTTCTCCTCCAGGTTTTCCAGCGCTGATGATGGTTTAGACCCCAACCCTTTACACTCACGCACGGGGTGAGACTTTGAATATTTGTCACAAGGATATCATGGAATAAGGGAATGGTTTAGGTTGGAAAAGCCCTCCAGGACTGGCAGGAGGAAGCAGCAGCACTTGTGGGGCAGGGCAGGCTCCTGCAGCAGGGTTTGTGGTCAGCAAACTTCCCCATCCTGCAGGAAACAGCAGCCCATGTTCCCCCTCTGCCCTCCGAACGCACCCGGGGTATTTTTAAATTATCTTCAAATCTGAGCAAGCAGCAGAAATGTGTTGAGTTGGGGAGGGAACTGCTGGAGAGCAGGGCAAGATGAAAAATGTTATTTTTCACCCCTCTTGCTTGTGAGGAATTTTGAAGGAATTTAAGATGGGATTTCTGAATTGTTTTTGACGATGCGGTTTGTTTTTCTTATCTTTTATATGTGTAGGAAGGGTGACACACACATCACATCTTTATGACATAGTTAAGAAGGTCACAAGACCTATAGTTAGAAGACTTTTTAAGGATTTATTAACTAATAAAACACTACTAACAAAAATATTTATGTTTTTAACCCAACCTTTAAATATTTTATCTTTTAGACTTATGCTACAGTACAAACTTTTTAGCTAATTATAACACACAGTTATATACTTATAGTACTGTATTTTTTTGTTTACTTTTGTAACTACTTTTATTTTTTTATATCTTAAACGCTTTCTTGTATTTAACTTAATATGTCTCTACTTTAAACTATAAATCTACATTCTTACTTCTACCACTTAAATTTAGAAGCCTTTTCTAAAGCCTCAAACCAAATTTAATTCTAAGCTTTAACTTACAAACCCAAAGCTCTAAAAATTCCCTAAATTTCAAATTCCAACTTGCTGCTCTTTTTGAGGCAGAGAGGTGAATCCTGGGATGGGATATGAGGGAAAAACCTCTCCAGGCTCCTCATCCTTGCAGAGTTCACCCCACAGCAGCATTAGATGGCCTGGAGTTTGAGCCTGGCCCAAACTTTTTAATCCTCGTGTGTTTCTAGTGAACAACAGACCTCTGCCAGCAGTAATTGCATGAATTTCCGGGATTTATCTCCATTGGATTGCCTTTGGCATCTAATCCCATCAAATTGCCTCTTTGCTGAAGGGATGTCGTATGTCTGGAGGCGCTGGAGGGGTTAATGTGATGTGTAACCAATGGAAGATATATTTAATGATCTCTGAAATTGCTTCTGTGAAGCATCCCCATAACTGCCACAACTCGATTTACTACAGATCCTGCAAATAACAAATGTAATTACTTGGGAATCAACATAATATTGGGTCAGACAGGCTGATATTCCCTCCGTTTGCTGGAAACTTAATATAAATCTGGAGCAAGTGTCTATCTCCAGTCATATTCCCAAGCTGTGCTCTCAGAACAACATCCAGCATGGATTCCTGGAAAAATGTTTAAAAACCAGAGCGCTGTGATATTATTTTTTTGCCTTATTAAGGGCTTTAATATTAATTTTTGCCCCATTGTTTGCCTTATTACACCAGAACTTTGCACCTTTGCCTCATCAGGTGAAAGCCTTTCACTGCCAGTGTGGTTTTGCTGTGTTCATCATGTTCAGCAGCACAGCCAGAGGCAGTTCCGTGTTTCTCAGTCCTTGACATTCCTTGCTGTGCTTCCTGAAGGACGAGCAGATGAGGGAGATAAAAACCACTCTGTGATAGGAATGCTGACTCCCACAGCATCCCCAGTGCTCCCTACAAAGGTGGGGTGGAATTCCAGCAAGGTTGGGGTCAGCAGTGCTCAGCTACAGATGGGTGGGAAAACATGGATTTTGGGGAGTGTCTCTTTCCCACTTCCCTCAAAAATCCAAGATTTAAATTCTTTGCCATCCCCAAGGCTGGAGGTGCTGGAGGGTTTAACTGGAACCAGTCACCTCCTGTGTGCCTGTGGTGGTGGCAGCCAGAGCCTGGAGGAGAAGATCCTCTGGGAAGCTGGGTCTGTCTGGCAGGTGGATAATTGTTGGATAATTTTGGACTCCCAAATCTCCCTGGGATGATTCACCTTGCCAGGAGGCAGGGGATTTCTGTTCCCAGGTCACACATTGTCCTCCCTTTGGTGGCTGTGCAGGAAAAGCTCACTTTGGACATCCAGAAGAAAAGAGCTCCATTCCCTGGGTGCTGAGCTGCTCCAGAGGGAATCATGGAATCATTAAAGCTGGAAAAGCCATCGAGTCCAGCCATTCCAAGGTCACCCCCACGTCCCCAGGTACTACATTCACACATTTGCTGAACATTCCCAGGGATGGTGATTCCCCACCCTTTCAGTGATCCAACAGACCAGGATTCCCTGTGAGATCTGAGGTTTTATGAGCACAGAGACACAGCAGTGGTGATGAGCTCTCCTTCCCAAGCTCCAGGCGTTGGACGCTGATTTTGGATACAGCCCCTCCACCTGCAGAGATGCTTCACCTCACAGATGACACCGTGGTCCCCCTGCTCCCAGAATCACCCCCATCAATCCCCTAAAGACACCCCCTTCCCAGGCAAACCCCAGCACAGCTGATGCCTCCCGTTTTTCAGGAACAAAGGTTTTATTCCTGAATGATGAAGGTCCCAAAATCACGGCCCAGGGCCCGGAGCCGTGCGGTGACAAGCAAGATAAAGCAGACAAAGGCACGGGGAGGCTCTCGTGTTGCAGCGCTAATAAATAAAGCTCTCCACGGTCTCTCCAGAGGAGAAACATTCCAGTTGGTTCAATAAAACAGGCTATAACAAGAGATTTATATAGAATATATTGGATTTATTCATCGAGGATTGCGGGGACATTTTTTTCCTGCTCCGGGTCCTTCTGCAGCAGCAGCTGCTTATCACTGGTGCCTTTGTGCAGGGGACAGGGCTGGGGGGCTCAGATCCTGCTCACAGACTATTGATTGCAGGCACATCACAGGCAGCCAGATGTGTGTGGCTTTTCTGCCTCCAGCAGCTCCAAAATCCCCAGTCCAGGTTGTCTTCATGGAAATAAGAAAAATAAAGCATGACTTTTAAAGCATGACTATTAAAGAAAAATAGAGCAATTTTTGTCAGTTCTCCCACCCTGGCCACCGCTTCCTACACCAAAATATTCCTACAGTAGGCAAACAGACAGGTTCAAATGGCTCAGAGTGTGATTTAGGCTAAAGGCGGCTTCAAACATAATTTTAGGGTTTTGATATAAGCTGAGTTTGGGCTTTTTGGGGCTTGTTTTGTCACACAGAGAGCGAGCAGCCCTTACACAAAGGCTGAGACATACATCTAGGTAAGGCCATGGAGGTGTGTAACATATACACCCAGCAGACCCTAAAAATGAGGAAAATTAGCCTAAATTCATTAAATTCTCATTATACACCTAGAGATTGAATTATTTTCTTCTCTCCTCTAACTATTGAGCAAACACTTTGCAAGCACTGCAGTCTTTGCCGCCCCAAATTCCTCTTAGTGAGAGAACTTTCCAATTATTATCATTATTATCTCAAAAGAATCAGACCAGAACCCCAACCCCACAGTCAGTCAATGCCTCACTGCCCGTATCAAAGCATGGATAAGGTTAATCCACTCCATCCCAAGGCTTTTTCCCACAATAATCCCATAACCAGATGTCACACAAGGAATTATCAGGGAAACCCGGCTTTGCTTGGGCGCTGCTCCTCCTTATCACCAGATTACACCCAGTGAAACCCTGAGAGATTTGAGGCAACCAGAAGCCCATAAAGGAGAAGGGTCAGGAGGGCAAAGGGACAAGGTTTGGATGTCAAGCAAGGACTCGGGGAAGGAGACGCAGCCCGGGATCGCTCGGCATAAATCGGGGGATGCGGCGGCCTCGTCATGTAAAATGCATTAAGCTGTCAAAATGAAGATCCTGTCTTCAATCATGCCGAGTCCCCCAGGCCCCCGTGTTAAATATTACATCAAGACATTTCCTGTCTGGCATTTAGTGGGGGTGGATTAAAAAAGAAAAAGGGGAAAAGCAAAAAGCAAAAAGGAGAAGAAAGGTGCGTTCGGCCTCACAGTGCGCGGCTGTCCCCGGCGCGAGTGTCACATCCCTGGCGACACAGGGACTTGCTCTGTGGAAAATTTTGCTCCTTTTCCCCTTTAAATGCAGTTGGTCAGTGAGAAGGAGTCCCAGGGAAAGCTGCTGTTCTGTTCTGAGGGGGTTTTGGCTTTTCTGGGGCCTGCAGGCAGCCCTGGCTTCACCTCCAGCACCAAGGCCTCTCGCCTCCATGAGCCCATCATGGAACGTCCTTGTCCTCCCTCCCTCTCTCCCTCCCAGCCTGGCACCTGGGGACACACAGGGAGCTTCACCTCAGTTAATTTCTAAAGTGGATTAGTTAAACTTCATTAAAGCCCGGTGTAGACAGCCTTTCTCAGAATTAAGGTGGCCTTCATTCAATTTACGCAGGAGCTTGATTTGCTGCAATCGGATCCTGGTGCAGCTCGCAGGGACAGCCCCAGGTGGCCTCAGTGACTGCCACCATTGTCAGGACATTTGGGGACATCTCCAGCTGCCCTCAGTGACTGTCACCATTGTCAGGACATTTGGGGACAGCCCCAGGTGGCCTCAGTGACTGCCACAATTGTCAGGACATTTGTGGACAGCCACCCTGTATCACCACTGCCATCCCATCCCAAAAATGGGAGCAGGAATGACAGAATTCATCCCAAAAAGGAGATCAGGAGTGACAGAATTCATCACCTGAGCTTGGCTGATGAGAGGAAGAACCACAAACCCCATTCTCGAGCATGAAAGGCTCCATGAATAACTGAACCACTGCTTCTTAAAAACTTTACAGCTTCCCTCATAAAAAATGCCAATAAATCCTGCCCTGGAAGCAATTTCAAAGCGTGGATTCCTGTCTTTCCTCTTCTGCTTTGATGCTCGCCTGTAAATTCTCATGGCATCACCTCCAGCCTGGAATAGGGAGCCCTGAATTTCAGCTCCAGTGTTTCCAGCTCAAATGCCTGTATGGAATCCTGCAATCCCAGAATGGTTTGGGATGGAAGGGACCTTAAACCCCACATTGTTCTACACCTTCCACTATCCCAGACTGCTCCAAGCTCAAACATTCTCAGGGATGGGGCAGCCACAACTTCCCTGGGCCACAAATATCCTTTCTAGAAAGCAGTAAATGCATCACCCCCTGTCCCCAAGGCCATAATTTCATTTATCAACAAGAGCTGCAAGAAAAACAGACACTTCCCAAAAATCCTGACCATTACCAAGTCCTTCTCCCCTAACACAAGATTTGTAGGAAGCTGTAAAGCCTCTGATTAAGGTCTCCAGGAGCTCTGACGTCCCCAGGGATGCTGCTTTCCATGGAAAAGCAATTCCAGGGACCTGCCCGAGCAGCAGACATTGGGGTATGCATTTTGAGCAGTTTTACCTCATTGTCACTGGGTTTGTTTTTTGATGAAAGCTGGAGCCATGCAGATTAAAGAATAATGTCACAGAAGGGGCTGATCAAATTGAAAAGATCCCTCAGATTAATTACCAGGCTTAAAGGAGCTTGTCCATTTATCAGAAACAAAAGCCTTGGGCCTGCTACTGAGATTACGGGATCTCCCATTTTCCAATATTTCCATTTGATCTTGTAAAACCAATTCAGAGGACTGATGCAAAGTCAAAAAGAATTTGCATGGAGCCTTTCCTGCCTGCTGGGAATGCTCACTGGATACTCACTGGATACTCAGCCTGTGCTCACCATTCACCTTCACCCTCTGGAGCTGCTTTTTATTGAAGTGTTCTAAGGCAGTGCTGGCTGCCTTCCAGTCCTCACCCGGACCTGCCTGAGCACAGCAAGGCCTGTTTGAAATGCTGCATCAATATTTATCACAACTTTGGAGGATAAGGAATATTTTAATCTTAAAACACCTCCCTGGCTGGGGCAAGATTAAATAAATGCATAACTAAAAGATGTAGGCAGTGAACCTTTTACCCAGCACCAGTGACTTGGTAAAGGCACAGGGAGGAAATTCGGGGGCTCCAGGCTCTAAAGCTGTGATTCTAAATTAAAATCATCTGTCAGCTCACCCAAAGCCCTTGAATTCACATATTGCAATTTCCTTTCTGACAACAATAATGAGCACAGTGTTAATAAAGCTGCCTGAGCTTTGCTGTGTGATCTCCTAAAGCTTCCCAGACAACCAAAGGAGTTCCATTCTCTTTGTCCCCAGAGAATCTGGCACGGTCCAGATGATTCCTGAGGGAAGCAGGGTGGTGGATTCCAATGGGATAACCTGGACCCTGCTCCTGGTTGGAGCCAGGCAGGGGTTGGGCCCTTCTCCCAGGTAAAAGGGACAAAACAGCCTCAAGCTGTGGCCCAGAGCAGCTGTGGCTCTCCCTGGATCCCTGGAAGGGTCCAAGGCCAGGCTGGATGGGGCTTGGAGCCGCCTGGGATAGTGGAAGGTGTCCCTGCCCATGGCAGGGGGTGGAATGGGATAATTGAGGTCTTCTCCCACCCAAACTAGTCTGGGATTCTGGGATCCTACCAAATGACCCATCACAGTTTGAGAAACTGTCGTGAGAAGCTGACAGAGCTCACAGGACCACAGGAGGATGTTTTCCTGAATTTCCTGTAAAATTCCCATTCTCTCTCTGTGGTATCTGCACCAATCACTTCCCAAGGAGCTGTGCTTGGAATCAATTCCCACCATCCAGGAGATGCTCTGGAACTCCACCCCCTTCACTGCTTGCCCATTATCCCTCCCAGAAGATCCAAGCTCAGGGAAAACACCACTATTTTATTGGGAAATAAGCACTTCCCCTTGCAGACGGTGCAAACAGGATTTAAAACATGGGGAAGTTTTCCACAGGCTCCTCCTGGGTGGGATTTCATCAGGGAGCAGTTGCAGGGCTTGGAATTGCTGTGGGTTTCATGCCTGGCTGAGAAGACCCGCAGGAGGCAGCGCATGGATGAACATTTTGGGCGCTTTCCCTGCGGCTTGCAGACCTCGCCTGAACCCATCAGCCACAAATTCCGCTTCTCCTGCTTCCCAGCATCTCCCAAACCCGGAGCCAGCAGCCTTTTCCAACACACAACAGAGCAAAAGAGTCATCCTGAGCCCCTAGTCCTGGATGAGATCCCTAAATCTGAGCGTGGCTGGGGCTCCTGGCTGCACTCAATAAATAACAGAGCTGATTTTCTCAGGGCTCTTCGCACTGATGCAAGCAGGGATCGTATTTTGAAGCTCCCACTAAGCAAAGCTTCCCTATAATTTGCTAAATTTATCCCAAACACAATAGCGTGTGTGTAAAGGGGGATCTAAGTATGGAAGCCACTGTTTTAATATAATTGGCCTTTTAGATTAAAAGGCTCTTGTAATAACCTTTTTCTAAGAAGCAGAAAAAGTCATAATTACAGAGCAGCCACACATGACAGATAGATGTTCCAAACTGAGAAAATTAACTCTTCCCTGCGTTTCCAATGGAGAAATCCCTGCCAGGATCAGCCACCAGCATTGCAAAAAAGGAAAGACAAAACCCCCTCATTCACCTAAACTCATTTTTAGTAACTTGAGGTTTCTCCCCTTTGCCTGGGAAATCAGTGTGTGGGTTTTTCTGCTGGTTTAAGGAGAATCTGAACCTGAGTTAAGGAGAATTTGATCCTGGCTGAGTAAGCAATTATTATTTTTTATTGTTTTACTATCCTGCCTGTTGCAGTACATCCATTTAATGTGACAGCAATCCCCCTGCTCTGAAGGTGGGACCAGCCCAGCCAACTCTGAGAGGCAGATCCAGCTGCTTCTTCCCATGCTCCATGTCCTGTCCCGAACAAAGAGAAGGAGGTTGAGATTGCATATAGGGAAAACTTCTCCATGGAAAGGCTTGTCCAGCCTGGCACAGTGGTGAAGTGCCTATTCCTGGAGGGATTTAAAAGCCATGTGGATGTGGCACTGGGGGACATGATTAGAGATGGGATTGGCAGTGCTGAGGAATGGTTGGATGGTCTGGGAGGGCTTTTCCAACCTTCACAGCCCTGTGATTCCATGTGCAAGGAATACAACCGGCTGCTGCCAAGGAATTGCTGCCAGGAGAAGAATTTCTCACTGGGATTAGTTGGAAAACAAATATGATGAGATCTTTTCCTAATGGTGAACAGAGATGGAAAGGTTTGGGGACTCCAAAGGAGAAGCTGGTGATGCACAGAGGGTGCAATGACCTCTTGTGACAGGGGTGTCACAGCGGGAGCAGGGCAGGGCTGGCACCACCAAGCAGCACCCAGCTCCCCTCAGCACGCCTGCAAGGCCCAACATTCCCATGCTGGAACATTTCTGCTGCTTTGTCACCTGAATAAACACCCCAAAGGCAAATCCTGTGCCCTCCATCTTCCATCCTCATGGAACCCCCGGGATGATTTTCCTGACTCGCCGCTCACGGATGCTGTGCCAGCTGCTGTCACTCCACTCTGGGCTTGGAGGTGTTTTTCCATCATGGCCTGGAACCGTTTCTGGCTGGTTAGAGAGGGAATTTTAACTCGAGCTGACTGGCTCACATCGAGGAATCACATCCCTCAAACATTTAACGCCGAGCGTGTCCGCGTCAGACACCGCTCCCCCTTCTGCAGAAACAAATCAGAAAATTAATATTTAAAAATCTATCCATCACAAGATCATTTTCCTCTCCTTAGCAACATGAGAAAGGCATTTGTGACCACCATTTCCTCTGCACTGCCTTTAATTTTTATATATCGGCTTCAGCATTTAAAAAAAAATTGGGACCAGTAAATCAGCCCATTAATCATTCCAGTCCAGGAAAGCTCCAGTAAATCACCCAAGTTTTATATCTCTATTTTTTTGAACTTAGGCCCAAGAGCCCAGGGATTGAGGCCATGTGCTATTAATTTGCAAACAGGCAGTTCACATTTTTGCGTGCTGACCTCAGCCCCGCAGCCCCAGGTGCGGCGGGGAGAGCGAAACCCGCGGCTGCGGCGCACGAGGAGATGATGTGTCAAAACAAATGTCAGGATTTGGCATTCATTTCACGGGGCCCCAGCAGTGCCCAGGCCTGATTTATCCACAGCCCGCTCCCATGATCCGCAGGAGGCTCGAGCAGGGGTGGTAATAATGAAATAATCCAAGGGATTGTTTATTGCTGGTAATTAAGGTGAGAAATCTCGTCACGCGAGCGGAGCTGGCGTTCCTGGCGTCCCTGCTTTTCCTTGGATGAGAGCTGGTGCCCTGCTGGGTGCTGGGGATGTCCTGGAGCAGCAGCCAGTGGGCCCAGGTGACATTAAAGCGGGATTTGTCCCCCAAGCCGTGTCTGTCCCCAAAGCCGTGTCTGTCATCAGCAGCGCTCCAGCTGAGCCCGGCTTTGTCCTTTCCGCCCCTCCTGCCTAACGACCCGAGCAGAGAATCTAATGAGGGACAGGATGCGGAGCCGCTGCCAGGGAAGCAGCTCCAGCCCCTTCCCTCGCTGACCTCCGCATTCCCGGGAATAACAAAGCTCATTTCCAGCTCCCTGCTCCCGTTGCAGCCCGCTGCCCACACTAGGATTGTGGGAATGCCCAGGAGCATCCTCAGGTTAGAGCTGGTCAGTGGGAGCTGGAAAGTGCAGAAAATTCCCCTCCCCAAGATTCCAGGAACGACTGCAGCCCCAGGAATGCCGGGCCACCATAAAATCCACATGGCTTTGGCTTCACTGGAACACCTCAAACAGCATTTGAAGGACTAAAGCAAATTAATGGGTAGAGCTGCGAAAATTTTAATCCTAAAGGTTGGAAAAGCCCTGTGGGATCATCAAGTGTGACCACGAACCCAACACTGCCAGGTCCACCTCTAAGCCACATCCCCAAATTCTCATGGCTGGGACACCCATACCACCCGTGGCACAGGGATTTCTCTGCCAAAACTGCCTGCAAGGATTAAACATCCTGAATCCTGGGTTCCTGCAGGTCTGGAGCAGAGAAAACCTGCAGTGCTGGTACCGGCAGGGCAGAGCTGTGGGTGGCTGCCCAGCACCCTCTGCAGGGATTTTTTGGGGTCCCCTTCAAAGCCCTTCCAGCCTAAATGCTCAGGGACCTGGAAGAGATTTCACATGCCTAAAATTTATCCTCTACTTCAGATTTTCATTGTTTCCTCAGCACAAATTTGGTGCAAAACAAGGGGGATATGAACTGAAGGTAAAAGAGAGATAAAGTGTCAGGGTTTATTTTTAAATTATTATTTTTTTGTATTTTTCCACTCTGTCCTTGTGTAATCACAAAAAGGCTTTCAAAGGTGCAGCTTGGGAGGTTCTAACAACAAAAACCAATTTTTCCCATATCTACACGAGGCAGTTTGTGGGTTCAGTGGGGTGGGGCTGGGGGCAGCAGATAAAGGTTCCTGTGTACTGACCCCAAAACAACACAGCCCCATCAGCAGGCACCAACCCCTTTCCTCAGCTACAAAACAGAGACCTCAGCTCCTTCCCCCTCTGGGCATCTTCAGTCTGGCGTGAAGGACAAATCGAGGCTGGAATTCAGGAGGACTCCTGGAATCATTAAGGTTGGAAAACACTTCCAAGACTATCAAGTCCAACTTTCACCCACTAAACCATGTCCCCAAGTGCCACATCTTGGTTTTTAACACTTCTGGGATGGTGATCCCACCACTGCCCTGGGCAGCCTGGTCTGATGTTTAATCACTCTTTCAGGGATTAAATTTTCCTTAATATCCAACCTGAATCTCCCCTGGTGGCCATTTCCCCTCAGCTTATCCCTGGTGAATGCTCAGGAAAGAGCCCCTCGATGCTGAATAGCACCAAAACAAACCAAAAACTCTTCTCTAAAGGCACCTGGGCCTGCAGCTGTGTGTGACAGCAGTGGGAAATAGGTTATCCAGGGATTACACCTAATTATGAGGCAGGGGTGGGAACGATTGGATAGGAAAAAAAAAAAAAGGATGCCTTAAAAACCAAGCGCCGTTGTCACCTCCCAGCCAACGTGGTGGAAAGCAGCACAGTGTGGGTCACTGGGCACATCCCAGCAACTGGGAAGGTGGGGATGCAGCCAGGCAGCTGCACAGCCCAGCTGCAGCTCTGCCCTGCCCTCAAAATGCCTTTTGCTGGCTGAGCTGTCAGGTGGGTTCAGGGGAGGAGAGGGAGAATGGGGTGAGGGTTTGCTTTGCAAACTCCAAATGTGGAGTGGGGGGTGAAAAAAGCAGGCCCTGGAAAGTGAACATTGAGGAAAAATGGAGAAATCATGCTCAAGTTGGATGGTTCTTCCTGTTGGAACCCTGCCTGCTGGGAATTTCAGAGTTTCTGTGCTACCAGGCACTGACCCCCAGGAGAACACTGCACTGACCTGAGGCCCTGGAGAAGCTTCCAAAATGGAATGAGAGAACTGGGATTGTGGGTGTGGAGTTTGGATAGAAGTGTGTGATATCACAGGCTGGGAAACTCAGAGTTTAAGGTTTAGAATACAGTAATGTATATAGAGCAAGATGGAGGTTTTGGGGCAGAGGCTGGTCCTTCTTCTTCACCTTCTCCTTCTCCTTCTCCTTCTCCTTCTCCTTCTCCTTCTCCTTCTCCTTCTCCTTCTCCTTCTCCTTCTCCTTCTCCTTCTCCTTCTCCTTCTCCTTCTCCTTCTCCTTCTCCTTCTCCTTCTCCTTCTCCTTCTCCTTCTTCTTCTCCTTCTCCTTCTTCTTCTTCTCCATGGATTTGGGTGATTTTGTGTAACTGGATAAAAAGTCCACATTGTAGGCCACAGGTGGTTGGTTATTGGGTTAAAAGTGAAAATAATTCAGGTGTCATTTCTTAATTGGACAGGTTATCCTTAAAATGCCTTGTAGAGAGAGAGATGGGGCTCCATTTTTAGTGTGTCAGAGTGCAGTGCTGCAGAACTCAGGGTTTGTGAGACTGTGACAGAGATAAGAACTAACAAACATCTGAGTCCCAACAAGAAATACCCTCTCACACATTTAATCCCGACCTTGGCAGAAAAAAGAAGCAAAGAATCTGCACTTCCCATCACAGGCCAAGGCTGAAACATGGATTTATGGCTAAAATAGAGCAAGCCAAGGAAGGTGATGGGTGTTTTCCTCATTCCCCCGCTGGATAAAGGGTTTTTCCCTAGGAGCAGGATCTGACATCACAACACTGGATCTGCTGTGCACCCCTTTGGAGGCTGAGACAACAACCCCAGCACCCAAGGGTGCCCCAGCCCTCCCAGAGGAGTCCCCACTGCATCTCCTGGGGGCTGTGAATGCTCCAGCAGCAGGAGGAACAACATGGATATGAAATCCTGCTGGGAAAGCACCCGGCAATTCCAGCACCCAGCAAAGACCTGCCCCACCCTGAGCTCCCCCCTCATGTGCTGCTGTCAGCCCTGACACCTCTGCCTGGATCAGGCAGTCCCAGGCACGGGAGGGAGGAATGGCTGGAAAATCCAGCCTCCCACAGAGCTCCAGGGATGGAACACAGGATGAGGAGCAGCCAAAGGTGTGGAAAGAGCTTGTGCTGGGGAGCTCAGAGTTATTGCAGAGGAAAAGCCAAGTGACAGCAATCCCGGGATTCTGTAACTCTGTGATTCTTTAACTCTGCCGTTGTGTCATTCTGTGATTCTGTAAATCTCTGATTCTGTGATTCTTTAATTCTGTGATTCTGTCATTCTGTGATTCTGTAGTTCTGTGATTTTGTAATTCTGTAATTATGTGGTTCTGTAATTCTGCTCTGCCCACACATCCCTGTCCATGGCAGAGGTAACTGCCTTTAAACCCTGACATTTTCCTGCCAGGCTTTTGCAGCAGGAGGAGCTGGAGAAGGATTTTTTACTCAGGCAGTGACAGGACAAGGAAAATGGTTCTGAACTGCAAGAGAGGAGATTTTGATTCGGTTTTGGGAAGAAATATCTTCCCTGGGAGGGTGGGCAGGCCCTGGCACAGGTGCCCACAGCAGCTGGGGCTGCCCCTGGATGCCTAAAAGTGCCCAAGGCCAGGCTGGACAGGGCTTGGAGCAGGTGTGGGACAAGGCAGGGGTGGGACTGGATGGGCTTTAAATTCCCTTCCAACCCAAACCAGGCTGGGATTCTGTGAAACAGGAATTCCATGAAGAAGAAAGGAAGAAATCAACCCTCCCTGGCTGTGCCCTCCTGTCAGGGAGTTGTGCAGAGCCAGAAGGTCCCTCCTGATCCTCCTTTTCTCCAGGCTGAGCCCCTTCCCAGCTCCCTCAGGGATTCTCCAGCCATTCCCAGCTCCCTCAGGGATTCTCCAGCCCCTTCCCAGCTCCCTCAGGGATTCTCCAGCCCCTCCCCAGCTCCATTGCCCAATTAATAATTCTGTTTATGACCCAGCCCTAGGGAAGAGCCAGGTCCTGATGTCCAGGTGGGTCTGGTTCCTGCAGTGAGCATCACCTGCAAACATCTGGATGTGACAGGGCTGGACCAGGCACCTTCCCACACACTCCCCCACCCCTCCCAGGGCTCAGTCCCTGCCTGCTCCATCCCTGGGATGTTTCTTCTCTTCCAGGTTCAAAGCCAGGTCTCCAGAACCTGTCTGCTCCTCAAAGGATGAGTTTACAGGAGTTGACAGAGTTGGCTTTTCCCGCTGCAAAGGAAGGAAGTTGCTTTAAGCTCTTAAAAAAAAAAAAAAAAAAAAAAAAAAAAAAAAAAAAGGCAGAACCATCTGGCAGAGCACAGCTGTGGAAATATTATACATCTAATTATTTATAGAGGTACCTGTGCAGGGACAAGATCAGTTCTCATAATTACATCAGGAAAACGCTCTTTTGATATAAAACCAACTCACAAAAATACGCTGGGGGCTTGGGCTGGAGAAAAAAAAAACATCCTTTTCTTTGCTTTTTGCGACCTCAAAGCAGCAACAAGTTTGTTTTCCGCCGGTGGTCCGGGCTTCAAATGAGACCTTTGGCATCTGAAAGCCATTAAAGTGCACGGTCACAACAGCCCCAGCCATTAGAGAGACAAAACAAAGGCACAGATAATGAAGCCACTCGTGTTGCCATTAAATCAATAGCAGGAACATTCCAGGAACGAACAGCCCCGGGTGTCCCCGGGGATGCTCCCGGGGAGGCGGCTGCAGCCGGCCACCCCCAGGAGCTGATTTCCAATGGAAATGCCGCTCTCGAGCCCTGGGCTTTACATCAGATTTTCCCTCTTTGCTTCTCGGAGCTCTTGAAACCCATGGGAGGACCTCGGGCGGAGCTGGCTGTGGGCTGGAAGTGCCGGCTCCGGAATTTCGGGATGCTGAGCGTTGTGGAGAGCACGGGAGCGAGGGGTGGGAAAGCTTTCCCTGAGGTTTCCAAGGAGAAAAACGGGAATTTCTGCAGAAATCCCAGGTTGGGTGTGGGAACCCTGGTACTGGGAATTTCAGAGTTTCTGTGCTGCCAGGCACTGACCCCCAGGAGAACACTGCACTGACCTGAGGCCCTGGAGAAGCTTCCAAAATGGAATGAGAGAACTGGGATTGTGGGTGTGGAGTTTGGATAGAAGTGTGTGATATCGCAGGCTGGGAAACTCAGAGTTTAAGGTTTAGAATATAGTGATATATGTAAAGCAAGATGGAGGTTTTGGGGTGGAGGCTGGTCCTTCTTCACCTTCTTCTCCGTGGGTTTGGGTGGTTTTGTGTAATTGGATAAAAAGTCCACATTGCAGGATGTGACTGATTAGTTATTGGGTTAAAAGTGAAAATAATTGAGGTGTCATTTCTTAATTGGACAGGTTATCCCTAAAAGTCCTTGGAGAGGGAGAAATAAACCTCCATTTTTAGTGTGTCAGAGTGCAGTGCTGCAGAGCACAGGGTTTGTGAGACTGTGACAGAGATAAGAACTAACAAACATCTGAGTCCCAACAAGAAATACCATCTCACACATTTAATCCCGACCTTGGCAGAAAAAAAGAAGCAAAGAATCATCAGCTGGGATGGCCCTGTCCCCTCTGTCCCCTCAGCCACAGCATCCATCCCCAGGGAATGCTGGCCCAGGGAATCACTCCGAGGTTCAAAGGATTGAACCAGGCAGGAGGAGAGACCTCAGGGAGGGGCTGTAAATTTAGTAAGAGCTTGATAAATGCTCCCACTGCCTTAATTATCCCAGGAGCTGGGATTTTGTGCCTGCCAGGGAAGTGTCTGGTGCTGGATTTTGACAGTAAGTGCTTGTGCATCCCAAATTACCCATTATAAATTAATAAAGGAAATGGGAGTTAAATGAAAATCATCCCTGTGCTGCACCTAACAGGGCTCCAGGAGAGCTGGAGAGGGATTTTTGACAAGGCCTGGAGTGACAGGACACAGGGAATGGCTTCCCATTGCCGGGCAGGGAGAGATGGAATATTGGGAAGGAATTCCTGGCTGGGAGGGTGGAGAGGGGCTGAGCTGGAATTCCCAGGGAAGCTGCGGCTGTGCCATCCCTGGAAGTGCCCAAGGCCAGCTTGGACAGGGCTCAGAGCAGTCTGGGATAGTGGAATGTGTCCCTGCCATGGCAGCAGGTGGGATTAGATGGATTTCAATGTCCCTTCCAAGCCAAACCACTCTGGAATTCAGTGATTTGCAAGTTCTGGAAGTGCAGAGATGATGAATTCATCCGTCAGCTGAGCCAATGTAGGAGGAAACGTTCCCATGTTTTATAGGAAAATGTCTCAGGAATGAAAACAGTCATTTTCACCCCTTTTCCACTCTCCTTTTGCACAAAGCAAACTTACAGCCAAGCCTCCTTTCCAAGAATAAATGTTATCTCAGTTTTTAAATTAGAAATTAAAGTCTTGTCAGCCCTGGGAGACGGGGAAGGAAACTTAGATTATAATACCACAGGAGACTGAAGGCTGGAAGAGAAGGGGGCTTAGTCAAATGGTTTAAAAACACAGTTTTAGGTACTGACAAGCTCTTACAAACACAGGGCCAACGTGATGGCTCATAAAAATTCAGCTTTCTTAGGCTAATGCATCACAGCCAGCAGCAGGGATGGATTAAATCCCAGCCAGGATTTGGGCAAAATGAGGGAAAACCAGCAAAGGGATTTCTACTCCCTTTCAACGCCCAAGTTTTTGTCATTCTGTGGCACAGAAGAGAGCTCAGCCACAAAAACCCCCCCTTTTATTATTAATATTATTAATAAATAACCACCCAGCCCTGCCATGTGATGTAGTTTTCTCTTGATGCCTGTGGGCCATGACCTGCAGGCTTTGCTCTTTCCATACTCCCAAGTCTCCAAAATGTGCTGCAATCCCTAATTTCATGGAAGGGAATCCAGGGAAATCTTGAAGTTCTGCATCCAGTTTGCCCATTTCTGCTGGGGAACAAAGGAGGGCAGGTGGGAACCTGGTGGGAAAGAGGTTTTCTATGGAATTGCCATGGGAAATGTGGGTTATGAGGCGGAAAACTGCAAAGAAAAAGGGAGAATGTGTTTTGATACCGGTTGGTTTTGGTGGTAGGACAAGGGGGAACGGAAAAGGAGGAAGATTTAGGTGGGATATGGGGTGGAACTCCTGGCTGGGAGGGAGGGGAGGCCTCAGCAGGACTTGGTGTGTGAGCAGCAGATGGAGATTTGGGCTCCCACACCGTGTCCTACCTGTCCCCATCCCAACAGTTTAAAGGGATGAAACTGCTCCATCTGCTCCTGCAGCTTGTGCAGAGCCCGAGCTCTCCAGACTAACGAGGATTACTGCTTTTAATAAATGGAGGAATGAAAAGTGGCTTGGAGCTGACTCTTGATCTCTGCTGACAAATTCCAGTCAACATTTCCTGACAAACCCAGGGATCTCGGGTGTTTAAAGCATAGTTTGTATCAGAAAACTGCATTCTGTGGGATGCACTTTCTCCCTTTCTCTCCTGCGGCTCTGCTTTATCCCAATCATAAAATGTGGAATTTGTGTGAGAGTAAAAGTGAAAAGTAGCAGGTGCTCGAGACTCAGGTGTGAAAAACCCTTCTGTGTGTGCAAACAGAGCAGGGCAGCTTGTGAGGGGCTGATTCCAGTGAATCCTTCCTGCTGTGGGATCACAGAATTCCAAATGGGTTTGGGTTGGAAGGGACCTTAAATGCCATCCATCCCACCCCTGCCATGGCAGGGACACTTTCCACTGTCCCAGGGTGTTCCTGGGCACTTACAGAGATCCAGGGGCAGCTCTGGGAATTCCAGCCCAGCCTCTCCCCTCCCTCCCAGCCAGGAATTCCACCCCATATCCCACCTAAATCTCCCCTCCTTTTCTATCCCCCTTATCCTACCACCAAAACCAACCTGTATCAAAACACATTCTCACTTTTTCTTTGCAGTTTTCCGCCTCATAACCCACATTTCCCATGGCAATTCCATGGAAAACCTCTTTCCCACCAGGTTCCCACCTGCCCTCCTCTGTTCCCCAGCAGAAATGGGCAAACTGGATGCAGAACTTCAAGATTTCCCTGGATTTATTGCCATCAAACAGCACCAGAGTTTAGCATACATTACCAGCACGGGCTTTAAATCAAAGGAGCATTTCTTAATCCATTATTTATAATGAATCAATTATTAATGGGGATAGCTTTTTCTCCCCTAATAAATTATTATAAACTCTGCTGTAACACGCTGTACCAATATGTACTATATAAATTATGGGATGTGGTTCAGGTTATGAGGAATTTAAGCAGCTCCCTGAGACGTTTGCTGGCAGCGTTGCATTTATTGCAACTTCAAGCAATCAGAGCTCCCCATTGCAGCTCCTTCATTTGCTGGAAGACAGATCCTTCAATAAATCACCTGGTAAAGATCTGTATTATTTACACAGCAATGGGAATAAATGGGGGGGTTTGTATTACTGGAAAGAGGAAACTTTTTTCTTGAAGTTTTTCTGCTTTCTCATCTTCAGTGCTGAATTTTTTCCTTCTCGTTTCTGGGTGCTTCTACTGGTTTTTTGTATTTTCTTTGTATTTTTAGATCCAGCACTGTGGGTCTGGCTTTGCTGTGGCTTCCCAACACAAACTTGTGGCTGAGTGAAGGGGATTTTGCTGTGGCTCTGGTTTTGGGGCTCTCCCCAGAGCCCTGCAGGACCCGGACATCTCCTTGTGAGGAGGAGAAGAATCTCCAGAACCACACGGGAGGATCAATAAATACTAAAGCCTTCAATAAATCCTTCTATAAATCCCCTGGTAAAGATCTGATGTGAATAAATGTGAATAAATGTGGGGTTTGTATTACTGGAAAGAGGAAACTTTTTTCTTTAAGCTTTTTCTGCTTTCTCATTTTCAGTGCTGAATTTTTTCCTTCTCATTTATTGGTGCTTCTAATGTTTTTTGATATTTTTCTGTATTTTTAGATCCAGCCTGGCCATGGACACTTCCAGGAATTCAGGGGCAGCCACAGCTTCTCTGGGCAACCAGGGCCTCACCACCCTAAAAGGAATTCATAATAATCACAATGATAATCACAGAAAAATTCCCCAAAAAAGATGCAATAATTCCCTGCTGGGGTCTGGATGTAAGAACAGGATGTCTGATACCCAGCACATCAAATCCTGAATGTATCAGGGATAAACCTTCCCACAGCCCCCACTCAGCCCCGTGACCCCCGATTCCGTCGGAAAACCGCATGGAATCCTCCACGGGAGGATGGGATGGCAAATTTACCTCTCCAACAGCCTCATTAATTTCCTGAATAAACACAAAGGCCCAGCCTCTCCCTGGCCTGAACCCACACATTCCCAGTGTGCCAGGAGCACTTCCAAAGGCTCCCAGCCCCCGAGGTTTCCGTGCTGGTGGCGGATACCGCTGGGAGAGCCGCAATCAGAATCCCGCTTTTATCGTCGTATCAAAGCGCTCGCAGGGAGTCGTTTCCATTTTAATGCCTCTCTTCTCCTGCTTTTAGCCATTTTTAGTCATTTTGGCTTTAATAACACCGTCTGCATTTAAAGAGCAAGTGAATTCCCTGCTTCCAGCTCGCTTCCTGGGTGGATCCTGACGTGCCATGGTGATCCAAATGTACGGGCCTACATCCCAGGGAAGCTGTGGCTGCCCCTGGAAGTGTCCCATGGCAGGCTGGACATGGCTTGGAGCACCCTGGGACAGCGGCAGATGTCCCTGCCATGGCAGGGGTGGAACTGGGTGAGCTTTAAGTTCCCTTCCATCCCAACCCATTCTGGGATTCAATGGTCCATGTAAATCCTGGAGAGAGCTGCAATTCCAGGGTCTCTATGACAACGACGACAAGCCCAGGCTGGCTGTCACTGCGTTTCCTCCGTGCAGGATCCAGAGTTTCCCATCAGACAGGAAAATTCCCCCTCCACTGCTTCATCAATCCATCTCTGCCAAGTGACCAGCAGGTGGTAACTGGAAGGAAAACTTCCTCTTTTCCCGGGAATAATGACCTCATCCCTGGAGATCTGCACAGGAATTACACTGCTCAGGTGACAGCCGTGGTGGCCCAGCTGTCCCCAGTGTGTGACCTCAGCTGGACACGGCCAACCCCTGCCTTCAGGAGAGTTCCAAGCCTTCCTTCCCTGGATTCATTCCCCCAGGGTTGCTGCCATGGTTCAAGGACCTGCCACGATTCCGAGGGACACCGGAACATTCCAGCTCCAAGAATGCTTCTGGAAAAGCAGCATTCACCACTTTAACCCACAAGGATTTTGCCACATGCTCCTACTTTTCCTTGCCCTCCTGTGCTGGCCATGCCCACGACAGGGGGTCAAACTTGCCCATCCTTGAGGTCCCTTCCAATCCCAACCATTCCACGGCGTTTCTTTGTTTTCCACGGGAACGACCGAGCTGGTTTTTCCACGGCAGGACCCCCGGGATCCCACAGGTGGAAGGAGCCATCCCCCAGCAGCGCTGGAAATCATTAAATTGGAGCGGTTTCGCAGCAGAGCCGCGGGGATGGCGGAGGATCTCGGCCGATAATGAAAGACGCCGGGAACTCAATTTGTTTTCCTTAACGAACAGAAGGTTAAGAGAGGATCCGCTGGCAGCCTCTAATTACTTCTGGAATTTAAATGTGATAATAGAGGGCTCCCTGGCCAGGCAGATGAAAGTACACCCAACCCCGTGCCTGCGAGATTAAAATTCAGCCTTGAATTAAAAGCACCTTTTTAGCAGTGCAGGTTATTAAGCACTGAAACAACCATTGAGAGATCTCCTGATTTGAAGAGGGTTTTTTTTTTTTTTTTCCTCCCCCTTTCCAAACGTAAAGCTTTAATTCAAATAGAAAAATCCCCAGGCATGTTTTACACGGGAGTTCAGGCCAGATAATCATGATGGCTTTTTGCCAACCTTATCAAGTATTAATGTGCCATCACCCCGCTGCCCTCCTTCTGTGCTCTGCTCATCAAGCAATAATTTTGTCAGTAAACACAGAGAATTTCTCCAGCGTGGTGTCACCAGAGGTGGCCAGCAATGAGGAGTCCAGGGCCGTGTCCATAAAACACCCTGGATGTGGTGGGAACCACCTGTGGGTGACAGCAGAGTACTGTCAGCAAATCCCTGAGGGGTTTTTCCACCTGGATTTTGGAAGAAGATGCTGGGACAGCGAAGGTCGGTGGCCCCGGGGGCAGTTTGGGGATAGGCTCAGCTGGAGCCTGGAGCAGGAGCTGGAGAACCACCAGGAGGATGGAGAAGGTGCCGCCAAGGGAGAAGACACCACCCCAGAGGGAGGTGCCACCACCACGCCAAATGTCACCGTGAGGGATGGCGCTGCTGTGAGAAGATGCCACCACCACACAAGGTGCCACCACCACTCAAGATGCCACCACAATGGAAGGTGAGACCACAATGGAAGGTGCCACCAACACACAAGGTCCCACCTCCCTGGAAGGTGCCACCAACACTCAAGGTGCTCCCATGATGGGAGGTGCTACCACGATAGAAAGTGCCACCACCACTCGAGGTGCCACCACCACTCCAGATGCCACCACCAGTCAAGCTGCCACCACAAGGGAAGGTGCCACCACCCCACAAGCTGTCACTGTGACAGAAGGTGCTACTGCCGTGCAAGGTGCCCCTGTGAGGAGATGCCACCACCACACAAGGTGCCACCACGATGGCAGGTGCCACCGCCATGTGTGGGTTTTAAGCCCAGCTGGAGATGAAAATCCTCGGAGCCGCTCATTCTCCCTCATTCTGGTGGTATGGGGAGGAGGATCACAGTCAAATTTGTATGTTGAGATAAGAGCAGCTTAATAATGGAAAATATAGAAAAATTATTATTAATAATAAGAATAATAATATTTATATTATTATAGCAATATTATGAAAATAATGATAATGATAATAATAATTTTAAAAAGCAATTTCTCTCCATCCACTGACTGATTCCAGACCCCCCTTCCCAAATCCAGGCCGACCCTTCTGGGCTGCTGTTTCTCCCCTCCACACCAGTCCCGTGGGGCCATTTTAGAAATGCACACATGGAACATAAATCAAGAGCAATTTCCAGCCCTGTGGTTGTGGTTTGTGTTCCTGACGCAGTGCAGCAGGTGGGATGGATGGTGGGATGCTCCAGGCCATATTCCCCACTGGAATGTGCCCTTCAGAGAGCTCTGGTGGTTTGTCAGCAGGCAAGAACACGGCTGAGGAGCTGCTCTGCCTTTGGAGGAATTCGAGGAGTAATGGGTCCAGAGTGAAAGTGGGGAAATTGAGGTGGGATATTGGGAAGGAATTCCTGGCTGGGAGGATGGAGACAGGTTGAGCTGGAATTCCAGAGCAGCTGTGGCTGCTCCTGGATCCCTGGAAGTGTCCAAGGCCAGGCTGGACCTTGGGGCTCGGAGCAGCCTGGGACAGCAGAGGTGTTGGGGTTGGAATGGGGTGGGATTTAAAGTCCCTTCCAACCCAAACCATTCTGGGATCTCAGGACCTGCTCTAAACAAGCCCCGTGGTCAGGAGATATCACTTCAGCAACAGGGAAAACACCAAATGGGTTTCAGGAAGCTGTTGGGAGCTGGGAATGAGGGCAGAGTCTTCAGACCTTGGTGCCCCCCCAGGCAGGGCCAGGAAAAGGGTGAGGCAGCTTATGGAGAGCAACTTATCCAAGAGCTGGAGCAGGACCAGTCCTGGGGAAGCCTCAGTGCTGGCAGAGGCTGTGAGGGGAAGGAATGTTTATTTTGTGCCCCGAGCAGCAGGAACCCGAGCGAGTGCCCTCAGCACATCCCCATCCTGCTCCTCCAAGCCTGCCTCCCTCTGCAGTTTCACAGCTGACTTAGCTAAAAATACTCCTTTGTCCTGTGCTTTCTAACTTCCTGCAGTTTCTCTGTAGTCAAAAGTGGAGCTCGCTGCCAAAATCAGATACTCAAGGAGCTCTATTACTTATAAAATCAACTGCTACCACGTGACAGCTGCAAACATCTGGAATCCATCGCCCGGGCTCCGTGTGGGACTTGATCCTGCTCAAATATCAGCCTGGAGCTTGAGTATCTGCAGCTTTCTCAACACCAAAACAATTCCTGCAGAAAGTGGCTTGCAGATAATCAAAATTTCAGGGGAAGGAAAAAAAAAAAAAAAAACAGAAAAAAAAAATTAATGTTGTCAAAACAGGAGGATTTTTAAAGTTTTAATGATTTTTTTTTCAGCTTAAGGGAAGCGTTTTGCTCCAGGGGAGGTGGGAAGTGTTTCTCATCCGTGTTGGGAAGGGAAATGCTGCTCCCCAGCACCCCATGAGTTAACCCACACGTGGAGCTGCTCCCCTGGGTAGCACAGGCTGAGCAGGAAACCTTCCCAGCAGGATTTTGGGTGTCCTGGGAGGCTGGGGGAGCACACCTGCATCCCTGGGAGGTGACAGCAGCACCTGGAGAGGTGCTGGGGCAGGAAGGGCACCTGAGCTGGGGACGAGGCCCTGAGCACCATCCTGCTTGCCCAAAAAGGGTGGGGTTGGGTCTGGGATGGAGATAACGAGGAATGCTGAGCCAAAAGACATGGATCTGGGACAGGTGGGACAAAAGCACTCAGAGGACAGGTTGTTCTGGGCTGAAGGGCTGCCAGCCATTCCTGGCACGTCCCTTTCCTGGCAGAAATGCCAGCCTGTAATCCAGACATCACTGCCAGATTAATTTCTTGTTTTCATTCAGCATTACTGAGAACAGCACGTGCTCCCACCCCACATTCCCAAGATAGATTAATCCTAAAAAATCCTTCTATCATTTTATTGTAGAAGTGTAGGATCCATGCAGGGGGATTGGAAAGGATTCTCTGCTTTCTGGAAAGGGTGGAAACAACTCTTTCACCCTCCTGCCCTCAGCAGGCAGCACAACCTCTGCCACTCCTGCTGCTCTATCCCAGCTCCTAAAACTCCTGGGATTAGTCCTGTGTGGCCAGAAACAGCAGAACACCACGATTGTCAGTGCGTAATCTCTCTATCTAGCTAGTTAAAATAATGATAATTAATTTATATAGAGGTTCAGCTCTGGTGAGGTGCAACCACGACCGTCCCTCCTCCCTGCGGTCCCCAGGAGCATCCCAGGGCACGGCCCCCAGTGCTCAGACCCTGCTGGGGGGTCGAGAGCCAAACAGGACTTTGGAGCCAGCTCTTCCTCTTCCCTACCTTTGGGATTTCACTCGATTTCCAGGCACATCTCCTCCCAGCTGCCTGTGCACAGCTGAAGCCCCGCGTACGGAATATTCAGCAGGAAAACGCAGGAACAGCCAAGCAGCCTCACCAGGGAGGCCTGGGAAAAGAGAGGAGGGAAACACCTGCACTCCCAGCCCTATCCCAATTAATATTTGAGCGTTTTCCACGGAGCTGGGACCCTCTCAGCAGAAAGCTTTGGAAGAACTCCGGGCTGGTTTAGTCGGGAGCTTCCCGAGTTCCCCCGGCAGGTTTGATGTGCCCAGGCCCAGCTCTGCCCCCCTCCCCTGGCACAGCGCTGAACTCCTCCTCTTGAGATGGTTTTATTAATTAAACTATGAGGTTTTATTAATTAAACTCTGAGGGTTTATTAACGTGGAGTCCTGGGCCACTTCAGCTGGCAGGGGAAAGCTCAGGAGGAGATGAAATTCCCAGGAGGTTTCCAAAGGCAACTCCAAAATCGTAACTATTAATTCCTAAAAATCTCAGGTTTTAGCCACTGAAAACTATATGGGAATTCCAGGTTGCTTTTTTCCCAAGTCCTGCACCTCTACATGGCAAATATCTGATGGCTGCAGGCTCTGCTGGAAAAACAAACATTCCTGAATTCAATACTACATCTCCAGGGCTTTTCCCTTCCCCGCACTCCCTGGGCAATTCTTGTCCCTGGAGCTCCATATATCCTTCTCATAAATTAACCAGGAATGCTAAAAACCCCCAAATTATTGCCACAAGGGCCAGTCAGTCTGTGCCTGCTGTCCCAGGAGAAGCTTCACCTAAAATAAAACCCTGCAGCAGATCCCTAAATCTTTAGCCCCAGCGCGGCAATCCCAAAAATTCATATTCCTACAACGCAGCAGGATTAATAATTTTTGTGCAATCATTTTTTTCATTTTCTTTTTTGTCACATCACACAATTTGTCACCGAGGGGAGCTGCTCTGCTCCTTGTCTCGTTCACATGGCCACATCCTCAGGGCAATCCACGATCCCAGCAGCCAAACCTTGGGATTCACTCCGGTTCCTGGCCCCAAAAGCTGTTTTGTGGTTGGCACATCCCTTCCCATGGAGTTTGACCCTCTCAGGGATTCACAACTCAGCTGGAATGAGGGCATCTCAAGTGCCACCAGCACTGGATGGCATCGTGGCTTCTGGAGAATGGGAACTGGGAGCTAATCCACATCCAAGGGGTTTCATCCCAGAGGGAACGAGATAAAACACGGTTCAGCCCTGAGCTGGACTCCCAGAGACCTGGTTAGGATTTAATTCCTCTTAAAGACATTTCATTCCAGAAGGAGCTGGGAAGAGCACAGTCAAGTCCTAGGCTGGACTTCCAGGAGCCTAGTTAGGATTTAATCCTGTTAAAGGGATTTCATTCCAGAAGGAACCAGGAAGAACATGGTCAAGTCCTGGGTTGGATTCCCAAGGACCTAATGAGGACCTGATCCCCATTCCAGGTGCATCATCCTAGAAGGAATTGGGAAGAGCATAGTCAAGGCCTGAATTGGACACCCAGAGACCTAATTAATTTAGTCCACATTCAAGGGGTTTCATCCCAGAAGAAACTGGGAAAAGCACAGTCAAGTCCTGGATTGGACTCCCAGGAACCTAGTTAGGATTTAGTCCCTGTTAAAGGGATTTCATTCTAGAAGGAGCTGGGAAGAACGTGGTCAAGTCCTGGGTTGGATTCCCAGGGACCTAATGAGGACCTGATCCCCATTCCAGGTGCATCATCCCAGAAAGAACTGGGAAAAATTTGGTCAAGTCCTGGGCTGGACTCACAGAGACATAGCTCAGATTTAATCCCTGTTAAAGGGATAGTATTCCAAAAGGAACTGGGAAGAACGTGGTCAACTCTGGTCTGGATTCCCAGGAACCTAATGAGGACCCAATCCCCATTCCAGGTGCATCATCCCATAAAGAGCTGGGAAGAGTCTGGTCTATCTTGGGTTGGATTCCCAGAAACCTAATTAGGATTTAATCCATATTAAAGGGATATCATCCCATAAAGAACTGGGAGTGGCCTGGCCAAACCTGAGTCAGACTCCCAGGAACCCAATGAGGACCTGAGCCCCATTCCAGGTGTATCATCCCACAAAGAACTGGGAAGAGCCTGGCCAACCCTGGGTTGGACTCCTGGCCATCCACACCCTCCTGCCACACTCCAGAGGTGCAAGGCAGCCAGGCAGAGGATATTTTGCCTTTCCAAAGCTGTCCCCATTTCCCACAGATCCCAGGTTTTGTTCCCAGACTGCTGCAGGGAGGTTCTCTGGTTGCTGCTTTAGTGCTGAGCAGAGCTTGGGGTGGTGGCACCCGCCTGCAGTTCCTGCTGGACAAGGAACAGGGCAGGATCTGGAGGAAGAGATGGAAATGGAAGGGCAGGCACTGCTCCCCAGGAGCTGGGAAAGCCAGTTTGTCTGGGTTCATAAAAATCAGCTGGAATTTTGGGTGGGAAAGTGTCATTTTGGGTGGGAAAGTGTCATTTTGGGTGGAAAGTGTCATTTTTCAGTGCTCCAATTCTCTGTGGGAAGGAAGGGAGTCCATGGCATGGGACAATCCATGGATTCCCTTCAGGGATTCAGGAATTCAGCCTTATTTTCACAGATTCACAGGAACACTGAGTTTGGGCTGGAAGGACCTTAAAGCCCATCCAGTTTCACCCCTGACACCTCCCACTGTCCCAGGCTGCTCCAGCCCCAGTGTCCAACCCGGCCTTGGACACTCCAGGGATCCAGGGGCAGCCACAGCTGCTCTGGGAATTCCATCCCATCTCCTCCCCACCCTCCCAGCCAGGAATTCCATCCCAAAATCCCATTCAACCAATGTTCCTTCAGCGTGAAGCCGTTCCCTCTTACATTCTCCGTGTTGGATAGACCAAAAGCCTTTGAGTGCTTCTCCAGAAGTTGTTGGTTCCCCTTCCCCTTTCCAGCCTTCCTCCTGGAATCCACACCTCCTCCTCCTCCTCCTCCTCCCCAGGCTTCCCCCTGCAGATTCCCTCTCTCCAAGTGGCAATTAGGTTGATCAGGGCACCGCTTTGCAGCTTACAGATTGTTCTCCTCAATTATTAAACGCGGGATTTGCATCCCATCCCAGCAGGTTCCCTTTGAAGCTCGGGCTGAGCTGGGAATTCCCTCCTGCTGCCGATCCCAATCCAACCTCCCGCTACTTCCATCTGTGGGAACACCTCCTGTGCACCTGGATTTTCCCACTTTTTCAGCTTTTCCAACCCAGTCCTGGCCATTTCATGGCTCCCACTCCTTGATTTCCCACAGAAATCAAGCACAGCCACTGTTGCTGTTGGACGTGCAAAAAAAAAAAAATAAATAAAAATCATGGAAGTGCTCCCAAAACCGTGAGGGTTTTCCTCAAAAATCCCATTTTTGGAGGTCGTATTTCAAAGCGCATTTGGAATAGGTTTGGAATTAGTGCAAAAATATTCCTTGGGTCTCCTGGAGAATGGGATTTCCCAGGAACTGGTGCTCTCCAATCCAACTGGTGTCCTCCAGTCTCATCCCATATTTTATGGGAATATGCTGAACTTCCCCAGTGGATCTGATATTTAACATCCCAGAAATTCCTCATATAGACATTATAATAAATGCAAATACACACCTACATTTTTATATATTTAATTCATATTTAACACCCATTTTTCCGGCACATTGTCTGGTTATTATTCTTTATATGCTAATTTTGATGGGAGTATTTTAATTTTCCTTGCATAGATAATTTCTAGTGCTGGAATATCTTTTTTTTTTTTTTTTTTTTTTTTTTTTCTGCCATTAGGGAATCTTTAAGCTGAGTTTATTTTCAGGAGCCTCTTTCCAGCCTCTTTCCTCTTTCCAGGGTACCTGGCAGTAAATACAGGTGCAGGTCAACATGCTCCAGGCAATGGAAAAAGGGGGGGAAAGGGAAAAAAAGGGGGAAAAGGGGAAAAAAAGGGGAGGGGGGAAGGAGACAGGAGAAAGAGGGTAGGAAAAGGGGAAGAAATGGGAAAAATGGGGAGAAATAGGAAAAATAATGTCACAAAAAAGGAGGGGAAAGGGGAAGAAAAGAGGAGAAAAGAGGTGGAAGGGGAAAAAAGGAGGAATAAAGAGGAAAAAGGAGAAAGAGTGAGGGAAAAGGAGGGGAAAAGGGGGAAGGGAGGAAAGGGAAAGAAGGGGAAAGAAGGGGGAAGAGGAAAAAAGGGGAAGAAAATGGGAGAAAAGGAGAGGAAAAAGGGAAAACAATGGGGAAAAGGGGAGAGAAATGGGAAAAAAAGATGGCACAAAAGAAAGGGGGGAAATGGGGAAAAAGGGGAGAAAAGGGAGGAAAAAAGGGAGAAAAAAGGAGGAAAAAAGGCAGAAAAAAAGGAGAAAAAAGAGGGAAAGGAGGGGAAAGGGAGAGAAGAGGAGAAAAAATGGGAGAAAAGGGGAAGATAAAGGGAAGAATAAAAGGAAAGAAGAGGGGAAAAGAGGGGGAGGGAACAGAGAAAAAAAAAAGAGGAAAAAGGTGGAGGGGGGAAGGAAAAAGGAAAAATGGACATGCCAAGGAAATGAGCAGGTTCTGCTTCCTGTCCTGATGGGAAATCCTCTCAGGAATTATTGCCAGGCTCTCTGGAGCTCTCCCTGCCCCTCCACACTTTCATTTCCCTCCCCAGCACGTCCTGCAGCCCCAACTTCCAAGGATATTTATTCCCTATTAATTTATTTATTAGTTCCATATTTATTTCCCCTCTCCCCACCCCGACAGGACCACAATGAAGAGCTAGGCTTGAAATTCGGGCTGAATTTTGGTTTGCTTAGGGGAATCTGGAACCCATCCCTGCTCCTGCTGCCCCTCTGGAAGAGGAGGAATTCCTTCCACCCCATCCGGGGCTGCTCCCAAAAATCCTCAAGGGAATTTTCTCCTGCTTTAACCTCCCCCAGCTGGGTTCAGAGGTCAGGGCCCAATAAATGAGATTTCTGCTCGATTCTTTAATCTCTGTTAATCCCATTACAGTGATCCCAGCCTCCATCTGGCCCTCCATGGGTCTCACTTCCACTTTTCCCATTCCTTCCTTTTCACCTCCCAGGATTTCTCCAAGCACATTTCTCTTCTATTTTCCCTTTGCTAAATCTGGAATTCTCAACATTTTTATTTTTGCATAAAGCTACGTCTCAAACCCTCCAAATTTGTGAGTTTCTCATTCCAGGGCCAACAAAACTTTACAGAAAATGCTATTTTTTTTTTCAAGTTCACTTCCTACATATCCCAAATTTCTGCTACATTTCCAAAAGCTGCCTTTCCCTGGATCCTTTGAATAACTTTTATTTTAATCTCTAACCCAACAAAGCCTGGATACAGAAATTTTTCACTCTTTCAAGACCTTTTCTCTCCAGACATTCCACTGACATCATGTTTTGGCCACTCTTTTGATCATAAAGATAAAACATAAAAAATACAAAATATTTAAAAAACAAAAATTAACAATATTAAAAAATTAAAACATAAACGATAACAAATATAAAAATTATTATTATACCTGAATAATATAAATATAAATATAAATATAAATATAAATATAAATATAAATATAAATATAAATATAAATATAAATATAGGTATAGATATAGATATAGATATAGATATAAATATAAATATAAATATAATTCTACTTGGAATTGGAAGTTTCTATTCGTGCTCTTTGGTTTTTAAATTTTAGCTGGCACAGGTGTTTGGGAACTTCTCCTTAACAAAAAATAATTGCTCTACACCCCCAAAAAAAATTTAAAAATAGGAGCAGAATTGTGCTGTGGAGACTTTTTTGGTTTCACCATTTGTCATCAACCAATTGTGGGATTTTCTTCACTGCAGGAAAAAGAGATTTTTCAAAGGTGAAGGGGAAAAAAAAATCATTTAAAGCAGTGAGCAGAACAAAACTGGCAAGTTTTGAATCCTCAGCTCTGTCATTTTTGTGTCAAGTCGTGCAAATCCCAGCATTATCCACCTGACAGCATGGATGCCTGGGATTCTATTTTTAGAATGAGAAATAATCTTAATAATCAGTTTGTCATCACTGAGGCAGGTGTGTGCATGGGACAACGCTCCTGAACTCTGTTTGCTGGGGAAAAAAACCAGGAAAAACAACCAGAATTCCCATTTTCCCTCCTTCCTTCCAATGGAAAATCCAGCTATAACGGTTCTAAATCAACATTTCTTATCTCAAACTTCACATACAAATAGATACCATACAAACATAACTTTAAAAATTCTCCACAAATTCATTTCTCACACTCTCCCACTTCACTCAGCTAAATATGGGGAATTATTTCCTCCCCATGCTTTCCCTTCCCTCTTTTTCCCGTTTCAATGCTTATTTTCATCAAGATTTTAAATAGATGTGTGTATTTCCACAAAATTTTGTGTATTTGTGTCTTCTGAAATTTGGGAAAATCGGGGTCCAGAGCTGTCCCTGTCCCCAGAGATGCTCCAGCACCCCCAAGCCTTGGGACAAGGCAATCCAAACACGGCTTCCCCAGAGCTAAAACTACCCAAAAAAAATAGAAATAAAATCCCCCCCATCGCTCCTTTGCAAGGGGGAGACAAATATTTTGGGATGATGAAGCGTCTTTGATCACGTCAGAAATGGAATTTGGGGCTCAGCAGGACCTGCAAGTGCAACAGGGGGGTTTTCCAGGAGCATCAGGGTCCCCAAAAGCCACCCGGAGAAAATTGAATATTTAAAAGCCAGTGCTGATAAGGCCGGGTCTGGCTAAGTATTTAAGCTTAAACCCGGGGTTAAGCGCTGGTTTTGTCAGGGCTGCGTGGCTCAAGCCCCGCTGTTCACATGGAAATGTGGATTTTCTGTCACCCCAAACCCACCCCGAGGACTTTTCTGTGCCTGAAGAAGAAGAAGGAGGAGCTGCAGGCACTGAAATTTGGGTTTTCCCTCCTTAGGTGGTTGGTGTGAGGGATTTCAGCCCATTTTCCCCCAAAATGCAGATTTGGGAGCGCTCCGTGCGCCCATCCAGGACCATCCCAGGGATTGCAGCTCCTCGCTGGGCAGAAAAAAAAAAATCAAAGATTTTTTTAGAATTTAACCGATTTTTTTGCGGGTTCATCTTTCCTCGCTCCGACCCCACAGATTCAGAGCTGGAGATCAGAGTTAAATCCACCCCAGCCTGAACTCGGGCATCATTTCCAGCAGCAGGGATGTGACAAAAACACCCCCAAAAAAAAATAAAAAAACCCCTCCCAGCAGAAAGCGAGGCTTCACCTCTCCCTGCCATACCTGCACACAAAGAAATCACCCTGGAACTTAAAAGCACATTAGGAAAAACTCCCATTTCTAGGAGGAAAAAAAAAACCCCACCAAAAAAATAAAAAAATAAAAAATAAAAAAAAAAACCACCAAGCCTTGACAGCTGTGTTGAAATTACCTCTGGTAATTTGAACTGAGTGGAAGCTTTTAGACTCGATTGCACCGAAAAAATGTAAAGTATGTCACTTATTAAGCTTTTATGCCTGCCATCCAGCCGAGCCTTGCCAGCAATCTGCAGATCAGGCAGCTAAACGTGCTGGGAAATGGGAGAGCCGGAGTCATTTCCCCGGGAATTCAGCGGGAATTCAGCGGGAATTCAGCGGGAATTCAGCGGGATCGCTGCTCCTGCGGGTAACATCACCCAAAAAAATAAAGGGTCTGCACAAGTCAAAGAGCATCTCCCTCCCGGGCTGAGCTCCCTGCTCTTCCCGCAAAAACAACAATTGTTGGAGTGATGGGAGCGGGAGGCTCCCAGAAAAACCCAGCCTGGGCTCCTCCGCTGAGCCCGAGCTTTGTTAAGCCCGGCTTAAAGGTGAAGGAAGGCGTCAGGCATCGCCTGTGGAATGGAATATTTAAAAATCGGTGCTGATAAACTCTTTCCTACCCCAAGCTCTTTCCTACTCCGGGAATTTTAGTGAGAGATGTCCAATGGCAAAGGGACAAAGATCCCGGGGCAGCCTGGTAAAATCCACAAAAAATGGGAATATAAAAACAGCTGGAGGGGAAAGAAATAAAGCGGCCTGGGAAGAGTTTAGGCCGAATTAACCAGGCCGGGAATGCTTAAAAGAGTTGTTGCCATGGTTTCCTGCTCTGGCAGCCGCCCTGCGCCTTCTTCCCGGGAATTCGGGAATTCCAGGGGTTTCATTTGGGAATTCCAGACATTTTAATTTGGGATTTCCAGCTGTTTTAAGTTGGGAATTCCAGGGTTTTTAATATGGGAATTCCAGGTGTTTTAAAGAGGAATTTGAGAATTCTGAACGTTTTAAATTGGGAATTCCAGGTGTTTTAATTTGGGATTTCCAGGTGTTTTAAAGGGGAATTCGGGAATTCCAGGGGTTTAATTTGGGATTTCCAGGCGTTTTTTAAAGGGGAATTTCAGGCGTTTTAATTTGGCAACCCCAGGCATTTTAAAAAGGAATTGGGGAACACAAACATTTTCATTTGGGATTTCCAAGCTTTTAATTTCGGATTTCCAGGCTTTTAATTTGGGAATTCCAGGAGTATTAATTTAGGAATTCCAGGCGTTTTAAAGGGGAATTTGGGAATTCTAAGTGGTTTAATTCGGGAATTCCAGGCGTTTTCACTTGGGATTTCCAGGCGTTTTAATTTGTGAGCTCCCGGCCTTTTAATTTCGGCAGTAGTTGTGATCTAAAAATCAAATAATAAAATAAAGAAAAAACCCAAAGCGGTTGTGATCTAAAAATCAAATCACAAAGAATAAAACCCAAGGGGTTGTGATCTAAAAATCAAATAAAATAAATAATAATAATAAAATAAATAATAATAATAAAATAATAAATAATAATAAAATAATAAATAATAAAATAAAGAATAAAACCAAACAGGCTGAGATCTAAAAATCAAATAATAAAGAATAAAACCCCAGGGTGGTGCTCTAAAACCCCAAAAACACAGGATAAACCCCAGGGCTGTGCTCTAAAACCCCAAAAACACAGGATAAACCCCAGGGCTGTGCTCTAAAACCCCAAAAACACAGGATAGATCCCAGAGTTGTGCTCTAAAACCCCAAAAACACAGGATAAACCCCAGGGCTGTGCTCTAAAACCCCAAAAACACAGGAT